>NC_055959.1:41428130-41468130 GCF_018492685.1 Alosa sapidissima | reverse complement strand
AGCTTCTCATTGCAGATACGGTCTGCAGAGCCTACACACACACACACACACACACAGAGAGCCTTCAGGGTTGAGCTTCTCATAGCAGATACGGTCCGCAGAGCCTACACACACACACACACACACACTACGCCTGCAATTTACGGCTATTTTCAGAGTCGATTAATCTGTCAATTATTTTCTCAACAATTATTTTCTCTCTTAGTTTCTTTCACTTAGTTGTTTAATCAATAAAAAAGTGTAAAAATGTCTAGTGTTTCTGAAAGCCCAAGATTATGTCATCAAATGCCTTGGTTTTGCCCACACACCAAAGATATTTATACACCAAAGATATTTACACACCAAAGATATTTATCAAAGAGGAGAAAGTAAATCTGACTGCTATTTTAGTTTAAAGGTGTACCGTATTTTATAAATCTGACTGCTATTCTAGTTTAAAGGTTTATATCAAAACATATATAATTTAACATGTTGTTAAATGTTAATACTGACATGAACCAAGGAGTAAACATTACCGTCTACAGCCTGGAGAGGGCGCTCACGGCTTGTGGAATGAGATTGGGAGCATTGTGAACTTGCGACAGGTCAGAAATTTTTTCGTACTTCAGACCAAAAGTTAGAAGGAGTTCGGGGGTGTCATCCCCGGGAAAATTTATTAAATATTGTTATGTAAATGCACAAGTTCTGTGCACTTTCAGTCAGAGATTAGGGCCTGCACTAGGCTATACCTAAAACATGCGTGCATAGTCTGTCTCCTAAACATTCCTCACCCGTTATGTAGACATGCATGAAAACATTTGAAAACAAAACTCACAGCCAGGTTATTTTGAGAATGATATAGAAGTGTTTCTATACTTGTTTACTATAATATGACCAAAGATTTTGTGACTGCGACAAGTTTTGATGTACTTCTAAGACATATATGTTTCATAAGTCATGGTAACAGAGTCACAAATGTTCCTATTGTTAACTATTGTTAACTATGTTTACTATTGTTAAAACAAGATTTAATTGTGTAAATGGACAGAATTTCGGAAAACCTGCCATGCACCCAGAGGACTTCAGCGTCCAATTTGGGGCTGTTCAGAACATCTCAGCTGAAGATATAGAAAGAATTCTGTGACTGTGCTGTAACCATATCAGTAACAGAGTTAGACATTTTAACCTGAGAATATTTCTATACTTGTATGCACATTTTCAAATGAAATATACTAAGGGCCCTATCATGACAGTCTAAAACGCATGGTCACTGGCCAAAAGCTTATTTAAATTTACTGGGATGTCCAGTCCACATTGGGAGTGTTTTCGTTACCAAACGTCGGGCAGATGGTGCAACAAGGCGTTGCTAGGTTCAGTCATGGGTGTGTTTTGGGCGTTAAATCATTTAAACCAATGAGAAAGACATCGGTCATTCCCTTTAATAGTGAGCGGCGCTAACCTGACTCTCCCGCCTAGCTCCACTCACATCCATCTGGGATCGCTTCCATTCGGCCAATCAGAGCCAATCAGGACGCTTCGATGTGAGTGGTTGAAGTAGCATGTCAATAAAGATGACGGACAAGTGGCTTATCCAATCATATGCAAGGATTGTTGATAAGGCCCAGCCTTCTGAAACACCTCTCCAATGGATCGATCCCAGATGGATGAGTGGAGCTAGGCGGAACAAAATTCATCTGGCGAGAGTCAGGTTAGAGCAGCGCAACTTTAAAGCAACACCAAAGCACTTTTCCTCTGTCGCATGCACACTATTTGTTTATCCAGCACCAGCTTTTCCTTGAATTTCCCCTAGGGCATCAATAAAGTAGATATCTATCTATCTATGTATCTACAGTATCTATCTGGCTTTGGAAATAACAATGTCCACAGACAAGGTAGAGTATGTTGCATGATTTTATGAAAGTATGACATATTGTGACATCAGAACCAAGTCATATTTGTAGTTTCTTATGACTCATCAGCCATATTTGTAGTTTCTTATGTCTCATCATTAGCCTCACACACAGGTACACTCACACATATACGTGTGTATGTCTATGTCTCACACACAGGTACCCTCACACATATACGCACACACATACACACTCACATATACGTGTGTGTGTCTATGTCTCACACATACACACTCACACATATACGTGTGTATGTCTGTCTCACACACAGGTACACTCACACATATACGTGTGTATGTCTATGACTCACACACATATACGTGTGTACAGACATGCACACACATACACACTCACACATATACGTGTGTATGTCTGTCTCACACACATATACACTCACACATATACGTGTCACACACAGGTACACTCACACATATACGCACACACATACACACTCACACATATATGTTTGTATGTCTATATCTCACACACATAAACACTCACACATATACGTGTGTATGTCTGTCTCACACACATACACACTCACACATATACGTTTGTATGTCTATATCTCACACACATAAACACTCACACATATACGTGTGTATGTCTATGACACACACACATACGTGTGTACAGACATATATGCACACACATACACACTCACACATATACGTGTGTATGTCTGTCTCACACACATACACACTCACACATATACGTGTGTATGTCTGTCTCACACACAGGTCACTTACTGTGTCCCCATAGCCTCCAGCACTGGGCGTCTCGTGTCTTGCAGCGACCGCCATAGCAACGACCCTAACAGACAGAGATGATCACATGACTGCATATCTACTGTGACATCACTACAGATGCCATGACAACGCCCCTAACAGACAGAGATGATCACATGACTGCATATCTACTGTGACATCACCACAGATGCCATGGCAACAGGAATGGTGATTGATGAACTGATTTTAATCTGTAATCTGAATTGTTGAACTGATTTTAATCAGGTGTTTGTCTCTTGTCCTTATTCCTGAGCCAAACATTGGGCATTACCACATTTTCTATTTCAGGCTGATGCTGCGTTGTGTTGATTTTTCATATGATGGCGGTCTGTCGCATCCTAAGCCATGTAAATGTAAACTTCATCTTTCTGTGTCAGTCAATAACTTTAATATTCTTCAACTTGCACCTGCTAATGAGATATGTGTGTACTGTGTAAGGTATGTATTTATTAGGTAATTGCAGAAATTAATGACCAGTATGACCAAACTGTATAGATGTATACATTTCATAATTTAATTCTGCATTTATTCATCATAAAGTGTATTAATCATAAAGTCATCTTTCATTAATATTAATATATATTTTCTCATTTGCACTGTTTCCATGTTGTTACATAGTCATTAATATTACTATATAACCATTGCAATGCTCAATAATCTTTTTTTGGAAATAAACCCGTTTTGGTCCCTGTGGAAATGGGAAAAGGCATGAGTTCCACTTTGGTATGGACTTTAAGCTACAGGAAGCAGAACATAGCTTTGTAGCCGCCTGGCTGCATTAGCCATTAGCAGGACAACTTACGTCAGGTAGTTCCTACCGACGAATACTCGTTGACCTCGAGCAACAGGGCTCTTTGTTATAAATGGCCAGAGTTCTCCTCGAGCAACAGGGCTCTATGTTACAAATGGCCAGAGTTCTCCTCGAGCAACAGGGCTCTATGTTACAAATGGCTAGAGTTCCGGAGTTCTCCTTTAACACTTTGAATGCCGCGCTGTTTTCGGAAGCTTTGGCCCCGAGTGCCAGCAATCTTGATCATTGTTGACGATTTCTGTAGAGCCACAGCGTATTCTATGTTATAGCTATGGACACATACTATGGCTTGTTTGAAAGGTGAGACTTTAAGCTCTCAGTGGGTACAAACCGTTTATTTCTACATTCTACAAGAAATCCCAAGCTAAACAGTGGCTAGTTTTCATCAAAATCCCTGTTTTTTTCTAGAAATGGAGATATAGCGTCTTTTAAGGGCTCCATCATTCCTCCTCCTCTTGGTCGGTAACGTCTGTGTCGCTATCACCGACATATTGGGCACTCTGGCAAGGACGTGCCCTCTTGCAAGCACGACTCGGCCTATCACCCACTCCGCTCGGCCCAGCCCGTGGTGGAGATGGAACTCCCTCCTCAGTACAATGGTCAGTCACTCTTTGAACTCCCTCCTCAGCACGGTGGTCAGTCACTCTTTCTAATGTTTTTGACCTGGCGTGTGGTCTCCCCTGATTGTGTGGTGATCCTGGTCTCCCCTGATTGTTGTGGTCAGAGTCATCTTGTCTTAGTAGAAAGGTGGACTCAGGCCCCAGCTGTGGCGCGGCTGGCTGGGGCACCTGCACCGAGCGCCGGCGACCCGGGTTCGGTTCCCGCCCCGTGGTCTTTTCCGGATCCCACCCCGACTCTCTCTCCCACTCACTGTCGTTCTCCACTGTCTGATTAAAGGCATAAAAGCCCCAAAAAAAAAAAAAGAAAGGTGGACTCATCCAGCGTTGTCTGGCGAAAACACACCTGCTGCAATATCTTTTTCTTCAACTTTTTCATTTTCCCCTTCATCACCTGAGAAGTGTAAAGTTTCCGGGAAGTGACCTAGCGAGACCTGGTGAGACTGCCACTTAGTGATAAACCCACAGAAATAAATTGCCTGGTTTTGACCTGACGTGCATGCGTCACCCGACCCAAAGCGGCAACCATCAAAAGCCGAGTTATGATAAAATGTCCAGATTGTGTGTTTTCATGAGTTTTTGATTGTCATCTATTTCAGTTCTATTCATCACAGAGTTCCAATAAGGTATGTTAGAGTGTCTATTTTCCTAATTAAAAAAAAGCTATAAACACAATATTGCATTTTTTGGCACTCAACGCATGGGAACAAAAAACGCAATATTATGTTTTTGGCACTCAAAGTGTTAAGAGTTCTCCTTTAAGTTCTCCTTTAAGAACATCTCTGCTAATGTGCTAACAGCTAAGACGGGTAAGTGGTCATAGGTCAGAAGGGAGAGGTCACCTGCCCAGCATCACACATGTAGCCGTCCAGTTTGTGTACATTGGGAGGACACTGCAGAGAAGAAACGCACACACACACACACACACACACACACACACAAAGAAAAGAGAACATTTAAACACACATG
This sequence comes from Alosa sapidissima, assembly GCF_018492685.1. NCBI lineage: Eukaryota > Metazoa > Chordata > Actinopteri > Clupeiformes > Clupeidae > Alosa > Alosa sapidissima. The sequence goes on along the minus strand of NC_055959.1, from coordinate 41,463,056 downwards.
TCAATAGAATGAACCATCAAGCTCATTTGTTGATTATGAAGCAGCATTCCTCAGGTGTCAAAGCTGTAGCAACTCTTCTCATGGGATGGAAATGATTGCTGGATGTCAGCGGCCTCGAGCCAGAGGACTTCTTGGGGCTGACAGACCAGTGCATACACACACAAACACACACAGGTAGCACGACAGGCTACTAAACTAGCCCAACGATAGGGGTCATCAGCACAAAGATCACTGACAACCACCTACATTTACTGACAACCACTTAAACTTACTGACAACCACCTACACTTACTGACAACCACAGACAACCACCTACACTTACTGACAACCATCTACACTTATTGACAACCACCTACACTCACTGACAACCACAGACAACAACCTACACTTACTGACAACCACCTACACTTACTGACAACCACAGACAACCACCTACACTTACTGACAACCACAGACAACAACCTACACTTACTGACAACCACCTACACTTACTGACAACCACAGACAACCACCTACACTTACTGACAACCACCTACACTCACTGACAACCACAGACAACCACCTACACTTACTGACAACCACTTACACTTACTGACAATCTCTTACAGCCACTGAAAGTCAGTGATGTACCTTAGAGGGCTTCCACCCTCACAGACCTGAAACTGAAATACACACTTGAGACTGAACCCAGAACTGAGCCCTGAGGAACACCACACTGCACACGGTAAAGGCTTCACACACAAACACAGACACACACAGCACACACACACACACACACACACAACACACACACACAACACACACACACAGCACACACACACAGACACACACACACACAAACACACACAGCACACACACACAGCACACACACACACACAAACACAGACACACACAGCACACACACACACACACACACACACACACACACACACAATACACACAACACACACACACAACACACACACACAGCACACACACACAGACACACACACACACAAACACACACAGACACACACACAGCACACACACACACACAAACACAGACACACACAGCACACACACACACACACACACACACACACACAATACACACAACACACACACAACACACACACACAGCACACACACACAGACACACACACACACAAACACACACAGACACACACACAGCACACACACACACACAAACACAGACACACACAGCACACACACACACAAACAGCACACACAGTTGTCTCACCTGGCTGGAGTCACCTGTGCAGGTCTCTGAAATGTCACACTCATTAACAGCATCCCGACACACCATCCCACGGAGCTCATACTGTAAACACAGAACACACAATTATGCACACACACACACACACACACACACACAATTATGCACACACACACACACACACACAATTATGCACACACACACACACACACACACAATTATGCACACACACACACAATTATGCACACACACACACACACACACACACACACACACACACACAATTATGCACACACACACACACACACACACACACACACACACACACACAATTATGCACACACACACACACAATTATGCACACACACACACTCACACACACACAATTATGCACACACACACACACACACACACACACACACACACACAATTATGCACACACACTCACACACACAATTATGCACACACACTCACACACACAATTATGCACACACACACACACTCACACACACACAATTATGCACACACACACACACACTCACACACACACAATTATGCACACACACACACACACACACAATTATGCACGCACACACACACACACACCCACAATTATGCACACACACAATTATGCACACACACACACACACAATTATGCACGCACACACACACACACACACACACACAATTATGCACACACACAATTATGCACACACACACACACTCACACACACAATTATGCACACACACACACACACACATACACACAATTATGCACACACACACACAGACACAATTATGTACACACATAAACATACTCACACACACACACACACACACACACACAATTATGCAACCACACACACACACACACACACAGACACAAACACACACACAAAAACATGTGTTCAGCACACACAATTACACACACACACACACACACACACAATTATGCAACCACACACACACACACACACACAGACACAAACACACACACAAAAACATGTGTTCAGCACACACAATTACACACACACACACACACACACAATTATGCACGCACACACACACACACACACACACACACACACAATTATGCACACACACAATTATGCACACACACACACACTCACACACACAATTATGCACACACACACACACACACACATACACACAATTATGCACACACACACACAGACACAATTATGTACACACATAAACATACTCACACACACACACACACACAATTATGTACACACACACACACACACACACACAATTATGCAACCACACACACACACACACACACACACACACAATTATGCAACCACACACACACACACACACACAGACACAAACACACACACAAAAACATGTGTTCAGCACACACAATTACACACACACACACACACACACACACACACACACACACACACAAACAATTACACACACACACACACACAAAAACATGTGTTCAGCACACACACACACACACACACACACACACACACACACTCAAACAACTGTACAGCACACACACACACACACACACACACACACACACACAAACAACTATACAAACTCATACACAGATTTACACAAACATAAAGACACACATAAACACATATAAGGGATAGACACACATAAATACACATGCTCACACAGAAAATACACACACACATACACACACAGAGACATAAATACACATGCTTACACACAGACATACATAGCCTACATACGCAGACACAAATACACAGCTCACACACACACACACACCTACCCGACACCTCTGGCTGTGCACACACACACACACACACACACACACACCTACCCGACACCTCTGGCTGTGCACACACACACACACACACACACCTACCCGACACCTCTGGCTGTGCACACACGCGCGCACACACACACACCTACTCGACACCTCTGGCTGTGCACACACACACACAAACACACAGACTCACACACACCTACCCGACACCTCTGGCAGCAGAGTCCATTGCTACACATTGCATCATGGGTAAGAGTGCACTTCTTACAGCAGGACCCCCCCACACGAGAACATTCCTGGAGGAATACACACACACACACAATTACATACACACACACACACACACACAATTACATACACACACACACACACACACACACAATTAAACACACACACAATTACATACACACGCGCACACACACAATTAAACACACACACACATACACACACAATTAAACACACACACACACACACACATACACACACACACACACAATTAAACACACACACACACACAATTACATACACACGCACACACACACACAATTAAAGACACACACACAATTAAACACACACACAATTAAACACACACACAATTACATACACACACACACACACACACACACACACACACACAATTACATACACACACAATTACATATACACGCATACACACGCACACACATGCACACAAACACACACACAATTACACACACACACAATTACACATACGCACACAAACACACACACACACACACACACACAATTAGGCAACACATACACACACACACACACAATTACACACACACACACACAATTTTACACACACAATTTTACACACACACACACACACACAATTACACACACACACACACACAAGTGTTAACCCATTCAGAGTTGCCACCCCTCTCACACACAGACACAAACACTCGTACACAAACACAAACACAAACACAAGTACACAAACACTTACCAGTGCAGATCCACAGTCACATTCTTCGCCCACCTCTACAAACCCGTTCCCACATTCTGGTGGATCCAGTAACTATGCCAACACACAAACAGCAAAATGGATTCTGGTGGATCCAGTAACTATGGCAACACACAAACAGCAAAATGGATTCTGGTGGATCCAGTAACTATGGCAACACACAAACAGCAAAATGGAACAGGAAGATGCTTGAAGTGCGTCCTCCCACTTCTACACAAAAAACAGCCCTGATTCCCACAGGCATATACAGGTCTTTAAATCATTAGAGACCACTGCACATGTTTCTGGGCCATCCTGTGGCTGACCTTCGAATGATATTCAAATATGGCAGCCTCTTAATTTGGAATATGACTGTCAACTCAATCGAATGTCATTCAGCAACCATAGGATGACATCAGAAAAATGTGCAGTGGTCTCTCAATTTTTTCAAGTATTTAGACCACACCTCTACCACTAACCCCCAACCCTTTACCCACAACCCCCTTGCACCCAAACCTCCTTGCACCCAAACCCCCAACCCCCAACCCTTTACCCACAACCCCCTTGCACCCAAACCCCCTGACACCCAAAAGCCCCAACCCTTTACCCACAACCCCCTTGCACCCAAACATCCAACCTCTTTACCCACAACCCCCTTGCACCCAAACCTCCTTGCACCCAAACCCCCAACCCCCAACCCTTTACCCACAACCCCCTTGCACCCAAACCCCCTGACACCCAAAAGCCCCAACCCTTTACCCACAACCCCCTTGCACCCAAACATCCAACCTCTTTACCCACAACCCCCTTGCACCCAAACCCCCAACCCTTTACCCACAACCCCTTTACCCACAACCCCCTTACACCAAAACCCCCTTGCACCCAAACCCCCAACCCTTTACCCAAGTCAAGTCAAGTCAAGTTTATTTATATAGCGCATTTCATACACAGAGGTCATTCAATGTGCTTTACATAAACAAAACAAAACAATAATAACAAATAAAAGCATAGAAAGGCAATATAGTCAAATAATAGTTAAAAGATCATAATAAAAAGAAAACATAAAACACAAGGTAAAATCATTTAAAAATAAAAAAAGAATTAGTAAGCAAAAACAAAGGCAAAAATAGTAAAAAAGTAATAAAAGACAAAGTAGAATAATTATCAAGGCAGATTCAGAATTTGTAACTCGGCACAGTTAGCAGAAAGCATCTGAGAACAGTTTGGTCTTAAGTCTAGATTTAAAACTGGCTACAGTTGGGGCCTTTTTGATGTCATCTGAAAGTTGGTTCCACAGCTGAGCCGCATAGCAGCTAAAAGCTGCTTCACCATGTTTAGTTCTAACAGCAGGTTTTACTAGCAGGTTTTTCACCTGGGACCTGAGAGGACGAGAAGGTGTGTACTGCTGAAGCATGTCTGACAGGTATTTAGGTCCTGCTCCATTTACTGATTTATAAACAAGCAATAGTGCTTTAAAGTCAATTCTGTGACTTACTGGAAGCCAGTGCAAGGACTTAAGAATTGGAGTAATGTGGTCAGTTCTTTTAGTTTTTGTTAGAATCCTAGCTGCTGCATTTTGTATCACCTGAAGCTGTTTAATAGTCTTTTTAGGAAGGCCTGTAAACAGTCCATTGCAGTAATCAACCCTGCTGGAGATAAATGCATGAATGAGTTTTTCTAAGTCATATTTTGACATCAGCCTTCTGAGTTTGGCAATATTTTTGAGGTGGTAAAAAGCTGATTTAGTTATCGCTTTCATGTGGCTGTTGAAATTGTCAATTAATACACCAAGATTTTTAACTGTATCCTTTGCCTTCAACCCTTTTGTGTCAAGGAGAGTGCCAACCCTAAGTCTTTCCTCCTTTTTACCAAATATAATTACTTCAGTTTTTTCTTTGTTCAGCTGAAGAAAATTTTGAGACATCCAGGTGTGGATGTTAAGTGTAACTGCGCATGTGTGAGTGCGGGGCGGGGAGTCGTTGCCCTGCAGCCTTGGAAATAGCCACGGCAGATTTGAACAAAGATAATGGACTGACAACACTTTTGCAAAAAATGGATACCGTGTTTTTGAAGGAGGAGAAAGACCGTCAGTATGATGCTTACACAGAGTTCGACAACATCAAAAGAGAAAGTACCGTTTCGATGCTGGATTACATTATTGAATTCGAAAGGATTTACAACAAGATGAGTAAGTTAAAAATGAAGCTTCAAGATGCAGTGTTAGCTTTTAAGCTGCTTGATACAGCAGGACTTAGCGTTAAAGACAAACAGTTGGCACTTACCGCTTGCTCAGACTTTACGTTCAGTAACATGAAATCAGCATTGAAGAGAATCTTTGGCGATAATTCGCCACCAGAGGGAGCTAGTGCATCTAGTGATCCGGACTGTGCTTACTACACGCGATTTGGAAAACGTGATGCGCGAACAAGTTCTCCAAGTGCTGTACCAGGCTCAAATCCATTAGATAAATTCGGGAGAAGATCACGCTGTGCTGTTTGTCAAAGCACTTATCACTGGGCAAAGGATTGTCCCCACAAAAATGAACAGGCAAAATTCACAGAAGATATTGAGAAGTTGACACAAGATATAGATGAGTGTAACATAACTTTGTTTTCAAAGGATTCATTGTCTGACTCGGAAATATTCATGGTGGAGGCTTTGGGATCAGCTGTCCTTGACACAGCCTGTACCAGAACTGTATGTGGAGAAAAATGGCTTGATCATTATGTAGCTGGATTACAACAGAGTGAGTTAGCCAAACTACAGACCAAAGACAGTACAAGATCATTCCGGTTTGGTGATGGCAGAGTTGTCCATTCTACAAATAGTGTGAAAATTCCAGCTGTGATAGCTCAGACTAAATGTCATTTAGAAACTGAAGTTGTCCCAGTAGACATCCCCTTGCTCTTAAGTAAAGCATCGCTGAAAAGAGCAGGTGCTGTGCTAGACATTGAGCAGGACAAAGCCGTAATGTTTAAACGGCCAGTGAAACTTGAATTAAACTCTTCAGGCCACTATTGTGTGAACATAAGAGCTGAGGATAATCTAGAAAATGAGATCCAAAATGAAGAGGAAATTCTGACTGTGACTGGAAATATGACTACACAGAAAAAACAGAAGACTCTGCTAAAGCTACGCAAACAATTTGGCCTCAGTGGAGAAACGGAAAGGACTACTGGACTCCATGGTAACCATGGTGATGAGCATCGCTATCCTCAGAAACATCGTTAGCAACTGTGAAACATGCATTAGATACAGCAGGCCAAAGCCAAAGCCTGCGGTGGCTTCAACCTACAATGAGACAGTTGCTGTGGATTTGCATGAGTTAGAACAAGGAGTGTGGTACCTGCATGCCATTGACCACTTTACACACTTCAGTGCAGGGAGTATTGTCACAACCAAGAAACCTAAAGAGATTGTGAAGCATCTCATTCATTGCTGGATAAGTGTACATGGGCCTCCCCATAGACTGGTCAGTGACAATGGAGGTGAATTTAACAATGACGAAATGAGGGATATGGCTGAAAAATTCAACATTGAACTCAAGACCACTGCAGCTTACAGTCCATGGAGCAATGGTCTTTTGGAAAGACACAACCAAACCCTCACTGAAATCCTGTTGAAAATAAAAAAGGACAATGGATGTAGTTGGGGAATGGCTCTGGATTGGGCTTTGATGGCAAAGAATTCAATGCACAATGTGCACGGCTACAGCCCATACCAACTTGAGTTCGGCCAAAACCCAAATATGCCATCAGTCTTAACCAACAAGCCACCAGCCCTTGAAAACACTACACAAAATAACTGGTTGGCTCAGCATATCGCAACTTTACATGCTGCACGGCAAGCCTTCACAGAGGCAGAATGCTCTGAGAGGATCCGAAGAGCCCTTCGCAAACAACTGCGGGCGAATGATGACCAATATGAAACCGGGGACAAAGTATACTACAAACGGGCTGATTGTGCAGAGTGGAAAGGTCCAGGTGTGGTCATTGGCCAAGACGGTGTGGTGATCTTTGGGAGGCACGGCAAATGATGACTCACCGGACTTGGACAACAACAGTGAGGCTCCTCTTCCTTCGCATCATCCTGAGCAGGGTACGTGTGCACAAACTGATACCTTACAAACAGACACAGTCGCAACTCCTGAAAATATGCAGCTGAATGCAGCTGAAAGCTGGACAAGTAGTGTCATATACAGACAAAGAAAGTGGACAAATAATAACAGGAAAGATTCTTGGCCGTGCAGGAAAGGCCACTGGGAAAAACAGAGATTGGTACAACATGCAGTACAGTGGACCAGATGATCTGAGTCAGATGGACAATGTTCACATGGCTCCATCCGAGCATGCTGACCTGTGCACAGACAGTTATGAAGAGGACGTTCTTCTGATGAACAATGATGTTTTTCATTCTGCTAAGCAAGCTGAACTATGCAACTGGAAAAGAAATGATGTCTTTAAAGAAGTGAGAGATGAGGGTCAAAAATGCATCTCAACCCGGTGGGTGTGTACACTTAAAGACACTCCTGATGGTGTTGCACCTAAAGCTAGACTTGTTGCTAGAGGTTTCAAAGAAATAAACACACAAGAGGCTACCAAAGGACTCTCCTACATGTGCCTCCGAGTCTCTAAGGATGATCATGGCCATCATCTGTCAAAAGAAATGGCAACTGAATTCTATGGACATTAAAGCAGCCTTTCTACAAGGAAAAGAATTGACTCGAAATATCTACATTCGTCCACCACCGGAGGCTCAGAGCCAAGGAAATCTGTGGAGACTGAAGAAGTGTGTTTACGGACTAGCAGACGCTTCTCTTTATTGGTACAGTAAAGTGAAAGACACTATGTATCAACTGGGAGCTGTACTGTCACAAGTTGACCCAGCAGTATTCTACTGGCTGGATGATTCCTGTAATGTCATGGGAGTTCTTGCTTGCCATGTGGATGACTTTATCTGGGGAGGTTCAGAAATGGCATACCACGCTTGAAAGCAGCTTTCCAAGTAGGCCGAGAAGAGCACAACACCTTCAACTACATCGGAATAGAGTTCAATTCTTTGAATGATGAGATACAGGTACAACACAGTACTTACATACAGAATCTGCAACCCATTCCATTGCATCCAGTCAGAGCTGCTCAGCGAGAGGCTCCTCTAACAGACAAAGAAACTGACATGTTGAGGTCAAAGATCGGCCAAATTCTATGGGTCGCAAGACAAACAAGGCCGGATGTAATGTGTGATGTATCCATCCTGGCCTCCAGTAAAAAACATGCAACTGTTCAGATAAACTGATCAGGAAACTAAAATCTGATGAAGTGACCTGGAAGTTCCAGCACCTAGGAAAAGATAGCTCCATGAAACTAGTAGTGTTCAGTGATTCTTCAATGGGCAACCTTCCAGACGGAGGTACTCAGGGTAGGCATCTAATCCTGCTCATGGGAGAAAATGGAAGATTCTCACCTATATGCTGGCAATCAAGAAGGATCAGAAGGGTGGTCAGAAGTACTTTGGCATGAGAGACTTTGGCTCTTGCAGACGGCATTGACAATGCAATATTTTTATCTATACTGTACTCAGACTACACTGTAGGTGACTGCAAACACAGAGGTCTACCTATTGTATGTGTAACTGACAATCAGTTATTGCTTGATGCTGTCAAGTCCACAAAATCAGTCACTGAAAAGCAATAAAGAAATCAGCAATATCAAGGAGCTCCTTCATTCTGGAACCATTCAACACATCATGTGGTCAGCTACCAAAGAACAACTCGCTGACTGTTTGACAAAGAAAGGAACATCAGCACTTGTCCAGCTGAGGGCTCTCAGCGAAGGTGTATGGCAACTTAAAAAATGAGAGGACTAAATAAGAAATCAAAGGGACTGATGTTATATGTTTGACATAGAGTTTTGATTATTTAACAGTTCAGTTGAAATAAGGAACTATGTTGTTTTCTTTAAAGAAAAATGGGGAGTTTGTTAAGTGTAACTGCACATGTGTGAGCGCGGGGCGGGGAGTCGTAGAGAGAAACGATACCAGTGTTGGATGTGTAGTAAAGTGCTCCAAGTAAAGTTAAATGTTTTGTACTCTTCGTTGTCTTTTATTCGAATTAACAGTGGATTTGTTCTATACACTGACACATAGATTCAACAGGACCAAAGTCGTTTGGTGACAGAGCTAAGTAAATTTGTGTGTCATCTGCATAGCTATGATATGAAATCAAATTATTTTGAATGATTTGTCCAAGTGGGAGCATATAGAGGTTGAATAATAGTGGCCCCAAGATCGACCCCTGGGGAACACCACAGGTCAAGGATGTTGGTGTTGAGGTACAGTTTCCGATGGCAACAAAGAAGCTCCTTTCTTGTAGATATGATTTTAGCCAGCTGATAACTATGCCTGTAAATCCAACCCAGTGTTCTAGTCTGTGTAGTAAAATATTGTTATCAATAGTGTCAAATGCTGCACTAAGGTCCAGTAGCACTAGGAATGATGTTTTACCTGAATTTGTGTTGAGGCGTATGTCATTGGAAACTTTAATGAGAGCTGTTTCAGTGCTGTGATTTGCCCGAAAATCAGACTGAAAGTAATCAAAATAGCCATTTGATGTTAGGAAGGTGGTTAATTGATTAAAGACTACTTTTTCAATAATTTTGCCAATAAAAGGTAGATTGGATATGGGCCTGTAATTGTCTAGCTCAGTTCAGTTTTGAAGAAATTGGTAGGCAGAGTGTCTAAGACACATGTGGAAGAGCTGAGATTCTATACCGGTTTTTCAAGTGTTTCGTAGTCTATCAAGCTGAACTCTGACATCAAGTTTAGTTTCCCTCTGTTTGTTGCTGGAAGTTCAGGTTGTTGAATTTGTAATTGAGCAGATATGTTGAATCTGATTTTGTCAATTTTACCTTTAAAAAAAGATGAAAACTCATTGCATTTATTAGTTGAGAGAAGTTCAGGCGCTAATTGTGAGGGGGGATTTGTTAACTTATCAACTGTTGAAAATAGAATGAGTGTTATTTGAACTTCTATTGATAATGTTAGAAAAAAAAGGACCGTCTTGCTTTGCATATTTCTTATATGTGCGGAGCATCTCTTTATGGATTTCATAGTGGATCTGAAGTTTGTATTTACGCCATTTTCTTTCAGTCTTCCTACACTCTCTTTTTAGAAGTTTAACTGCTGGATTTTGCCTCCATGGTGCTTTCTGTTTGTCCTTAACCTTCTTGAATTGTAATGGAGCAATGTCATCCATAATGTTTGCCATTTTTGCATTAAAGTGATCAAATAAGTCTTCAGAGTCTGACAGTTGACTTGAGTTGAGTTAAAGTGCTTGCTCAAAGAGAGCACTTGTCTGATCATTTATGATTCTCCTTTTTACAATCATAGCTGTGTTTTGAGTGTGTGGGGACATAGACACATCAAAGAACACGCAGAAATGATCAGATAAGGCCAGGTCTTTAACAGCTGTAGAGACATCGAGACCCATTGTGATAACACACACAACAAGGTCGAGGGTATGGTCGGGAGAGTGTGTTGGAAAGTATTGATTAGTACAATGAATTCCTTGGCGTAATTGTTTTCAGGATTATCCACATGCAAGTTTAGATCCCCTGATATAATAAGACAGTCAAACTCTATGCAAACGACTAATAGCAGTTCACCTAGCTCTTCAAGAAAAACTTTTGCTGAATGTTTTGGAGGCCTGTAAATTGTCAGTAATAAAATCTGAGAAGACTTAATGCGTGCACACAGATATTCAAATGAAGTAAAGTCACCGAATGACGACTGATTGCACTGAAAAGACGTCTTGAAAATTGTGGCTATCCCCCCATGTCTTTTAATTGCTCTGGTAGCACTCAAAAAACTGAAATTTGGGGGAGCTGATTCGATGAGAGTAGCTGTTTTGAGAGCACTGTTTGCTTGATCTAACCATGTCTCAGTTAAAAGTAAAAAATCAAGGTTGTGTGTGCAAATTAGATCATTAATTAAGAATGATTTGTTTGAAAGAGATCTGATATTTAGGAGTGCTAGTTTTGCTGTGGGGAGGAAGTTTTGGGGAAATATGGTCCATGGGAGAAATCTGAGGTTGAATTGGTACGGGTAGGAGATTGGACTGGTTTACCCTATAAGCTCAATGCATTTGTGTTCCATTTCTACCCAGAACCCCCTTGCACCCAAACCCCTTTACCCACAACCCCTTTACCTACAACCCCTTTACCCACAACCCCCTTACACCCAGACCCCCAACCCTTACCCCCCTCACTTTAGTGGGTGTGTTGAAGAGGCAGCGCCCCCCTCCCTGTTGAAGGAAGCGCTGGTATTCTTCTAGACTGCAACGGGAGAACTTTCTTGGCAGGTAGAACCTGAAAGAAAATACAAATACATACACTCACATAGATAGTCACATATGCTCAGAATGCACACACACACGATGTGGGTTGTATCTTGTGTGTGTACGTGTCATACCCTGTTTGTGTGTATGTGTTTGTTGTACCCTGTGAGTGTGTGTGTGTGTGTACGTGTCATACGCTGTTTGTGTGTGTGTGTGTGTGTTCTACCCATAGCCAGTAAAATAAATGGACACAGCTACCTGATAGGACTTCAATAGACATTACGTTACTTAGTTGTTTTTTCCCCTCGATGCTTTCCGTGGTCTTTCCCTCAGACTGCCTTTGAGTTTCTTATCCAGAGAATACGGTTACTTCAATTTTATTTGTGAGGGACAATGTGCAATTAAAACATAAACGTAAGCGTTTGATGCAGAGTTAGCAGAGTTAGCCTTACATCTGCAGTCCCACAGGAAGCACAAGTCAAGTCAGTTTTATTTGTATAGCGCATTTAAAATGCACAGAGTGCAACCCAAAGCGCTCCACGTATAGGCTAAGACATTGTCATTGACACAGACTAACAAAGACCATAGCGGACGGAGCGGCGTAGTCGCCAGCGTACCCGTGACACCAAGACATACAAGACAGACAACAAACAAATTAATTAATAAAATAAATAAAAAATAAAAATAGAATTAGTCCAATTTCCAACCGGCTGAAAATGTCCAAGGGCAATGATGACTCGCGTGAAACTGCGCACAGCTGTGTCTCCCCAACCGATGTAACGCCAACAAAGTTCTTTATACTCACTGGCAGTCTGGAGACAACGCGAACGCCAGGCCCTGCTAGTCTGGAGATCACTGGAAGCACACCAGTCCAAAAGTCGTGGGCGATCCCGTAGATCAGCAACTCGTTGGACTTATAACAGCGACAGTTTGTTGGTCCGTAATGCAGAGTTCTTCAACGTTAACGTTAGTCTGCTCAATCCAGACTCCAGGCAAGACAAAAGTGGGAGCTGGAGCGCTACAGGTATCCCTTGTATCCTCTGGTGCTCTTGGATGGGTTAAAAGTTCATGAATCAATTTGGAAAAAGATTCCAGGTCCAGGCACTCAGTAGGATGCAAATTTTTTAACATTTATTATTTGGGGCTAATCCGTTAAAAAAACACCAACGCGTGTCGGCTCACCAGCCTTCATCAGGGTGTTGGGAACAGAGAGTCTGAGCATAATAAATGTTAAAAAATTTCCAGAATCCAGGCAGTTGGCATGGCAGCTAACAGGTCAGAAACAGCTCGGTGGCCTCGGCAGATCTTTCACAGAGTAGCTCCAGCTGCTGTCCCGAGAAATCCCCTCGACCAGACAGCGAAGTGCAGCACCGGCTCACAGATGGATGGGAAGGATGTAAGAGGCCCAGGGCAAAAGCTAGCCATAGCAAGCTCCCAATGGACAGACGTTAACAACATCAGCCGACTTGAAAGCAGTAAAAAGGACTAAGAACACGAAAACTATCAAAAATAACATAAATGAAGAGAAAACATTTAACTAGACAAATCGATACAAAAAAATAAACATGACATTACATTAAAACAAACAAAAACATGATGCCAGATGGAGCGGCGTGTCTCGCCAGCGTCCCCGTAACCTAGCAATCACAAATACATTTTAAAAATCAAACGTCGCTTGTCAGGTTTCGTAAATAGTTCGGACCCAAGTGCAGAGTTAGTTCAAAAAGTTTATTCAACAGAAGAAAACAACTCCAAAAAAAAACTTCCCGTCATACAGTGGAAACTGAACAAAAGGCAGACCCTCGGTCTCAACACTAAAATAATGGCAAAAGGCTGACGAACCAGAAACACAGTCCAAAGAGTAATCCACAGGCAGGCAAGGTCAGGTCCGAGAAGCAGTCCAAAAGGCACAGACAGGCAGATAATCCAAAACGGCAGGCAAATCCAAAAGACAGGTCACAGGCAGAATTCAAACAGGCGGGTAGACAGAACAACAGGTAGAATCCGACAGAGGCTTGAAAGTGCTCAGAATAAGTAAGCCTAATCATTAGGACTAAATAAAGAACAGGTGAGCAGACAATCAGAAAGGGGCAAACAAGAAACAGGTGAGCACAAAATGGCTGACTAGGCTGACAACAGGAAGTAAAACATGACAGGTGAGGGCGGGATCTTTACTCAAAGAAAACAAAGGCACATGGTTGCAAATACCCAAAATGTCCAGCAGGTGTCATGAAAGCAGGCATACTGACATCGCTCAATAAGTAAAAAACAAGTAACAAATAGCAATAAATGACATTTCGTACACACACACAGACACACACACACGCACACACACACAGCCACAGCTTTTTACATTGTCCGGAATAGTTTTCCATTGGGTAATGGCTTTGAAAGAGAAGGCTGCCTGCCCAAAGGCTGAAGTGCAGTTGTGTATGGAAGCTATTCTACTGGACCTTACAGAGCCAGCGGCATGCTAAGAGACAAGCTTGGTCTAGCCACTCAACCACTCCATCCAGCGGCATGCTAAGAGACAAGCTTGGTCTAGCCACTCAACCACTCCATCCAGCGGCATGCTAAGAGAAAAGCTTGGTCTAGCCACTCAACCACTCCATCCAGCGGCATGCTAAGAGACAAGCTTGGTCTAGCCACTCAACCACTCCATCCAGCGGCATGCTAAGAGACAAGCTTGGTCTAGCCACTCAACCACTCCATCCAGCGGCATGCTAAGAGACAAGCTTGGTCTAGCCACTCAACCACTCCATCCAGCGGCATGCTAAGAGAAAAGCTTGGTCTAGCCACTCAACCATTCCATCCAGCGGCATGCTAAGAGACAAGCTTGGTCTAGCCACTCAACCACTCCATCCAGCGGCATGCTAAGAGACAAGCTTGGTCTAGCCACTCAACCACTCCATCCAGGGCACTGGCTAGTTTCTCAGCTGCTAGCTGAGCTGATGTAGCATGTGTGTATTGAACAGTGGTTAACACTATGACCAATGTTTACTGACTGATTCACTGCAGCGCTGTCATCATCTGTTTAGCTCGCCTCTGGCTGGCCTATATCAGATACACCGATGTGATTGGTTCTTTGCGATGCAAGGGGTAAAAGTAACGTGCATCATTACTCATTGCCAGAGTATCTCGCAGAGACAATTCAAATTGTGCTCTCGCGAGAACTCTGGATTTCCAGGGTACCAAGCAAGTGTATTAGACGATGATTTCGAAAACAAGGTTATTACAGAGCAATAAAGATACAAGTTTATTACGGAGCCGTACAGTGAGATACAAGGTTATTACAGAGCCGTAAAGAGATACAAGGTTATTACGAAGCCGTACAGTGAGATACAAGGTTATTACGGAGCCGTAAAGAGATACAAGGTTATTACGGAGCCGTAAAGAGATACAAGGTTATTACGGAGCCGTAAAGAGATACAAGGTTATTACGGAGCCGTACAGTGAGATACAGTGGGTCCCCGTTAAGTTTGGACGGGTTCCTTCAGGAATCACGATCCCCATTTTCTCAGCAGAAATGGCACAAACGGCAGTTGACACAAACAACCACAAGGTGTCACTTTGGAGTTCTGCCACTACTATTTTTGATGCGACTTGACTTACTGCTTCCATGATGCAGTTTCCAAGTCAGTAGAACAATCAGAGAAAGCTGAGCCATTACCAAACATATATGATAATACAATAGCGTGAGTTTATATATCTTATACCCTATTTGTCACGGTTACTTATAGATTTGATAGTGTAACGATAAGAGCATAAGAGACTTTCAGCGGGGGCACGGAAACTTAATTTGATCACGGTAGTTTAAGCTTACACTTGACAAAACATTCTAATATGAAAATGTAGATGCAATTGTTGTAAGATGGTGCAGCTCCTTTAAGAAAGCACCGTGCAAAAAAGTAGACGTGCTGGAGCGAGTCATATTCAAAATGCAAAAAATAACACCGCAGATAAAACCAATTATCCTCATTCATTGCAACCGCAGCATGCCTGCTTGCCAACGTTTAAACAAAATATATCAAAGCACCTTTTGCGTTTGAATGTAACACGAAAAAATGTTTAAACAGCTGGACAAATGATTTAGCTAATTGATTATAGCCTGTACACCAGCAATTGTTGAACATTTGGAAAAAGATCGCTCAGCTGTTGCCACAGTCATAGGCAATGTAGAAACAACATGAGAGCAGTACACACTTCCCCGAATGTGGATGTTACACTGTCATAATCTACCACCAGCCTTTTGGCAAGTTGAAAAATAGATGACTTCTGTGAAATCCCTGCTTTAAAGCAAGACCTAAATGAGAGGAGTTGTGTTGGGAATGTCGGTGCAATGTCCATGCTATAATGGTCTGACAAACGTAGGCTACTGCCTTTTCAAGCAGTTCATCATCACCGGCGAGTTGAAGGATCATAGGACGTAAAGACTCAAACACATAACAAGTTTCCCGCATGCTTGCACATCTTTGGGAGAGCTGACTGATTATGATGTCCAGAGTTGCATTAAATACCTGCACTTTTAAGTATCTCTCTGCATCGGTTAAGCGTTTATCTTCCGATAGTTCGTCAAAGTGACGCTTCACTCTTCACATTTTCAAATGTACTCTGAACCCCCATTTATTTGCGAGTGTCTGCGCTGTAGCCTTGGCCTGGTCAAAGGCACGCAGGTAGTCAGAAAGGACCGGTATAGAATTTTCCAGCAATTGCATTGCGGGGGTAGCGACGGAGGTCATAGGCCCTGGTGCGACTGCACTTGCTGAACCTACTAGGCCTAGTTACGCCACTGCGTGGAGCGCTAATGTGTCTACTGTAAATCATTCATGTGTGAAAGTCATTAGGCTGGAAGCGCTAATGTGTCTAAGCTCATTAGTCTACTTTCAATAGGCCTACTGTACAGCCTGAGAGGGGGAACATAACCTATAGCCTAGGCTACTGTAGAGTAGGCCTACAGTAGGCTACTGTAGGCTAAACAATCAGTTGTGAAAGTCTGCAACGAAAGTTTCCTAATGGAAGCGCTAACGTGTCTATTGAGCTCATTAGCCTACTTTCAATAGGCCTACTGTACAGCCTGAGAGGGGGAACATAGCCTACTGTAGAGTAAACAATCAGTTTACTTAGTTACATTTGTTTAGTTAAATCCAGTTTTCTACTCTATCTCCATTATATGCTTAGCCTATAGAAAGACATTCAAAATGTGTGAAAGTCATTAGGCTGGAAGCGTGTCTACTGTCAGTGACTAATGCGAGAAGCGGGTTCTGTGTTGTTGGCTATGCATTTTTCCGACACTTGGCTGCAAGCTCCCCTCCCCCACCCCCTTCTTTCACAAGCAGTGCAGCTTTCTGAAGCGGTGCCTTTTGAAGCTAATGTAACAAATACCACCAATATTGTTGTGTGGCAATAAAAGTATCCAGGGTTTGCGCAAGTAGCCTAAATATATAAATAAATTAAGGACATACAATCCTTAACGTGAAAAAGCTTAACGTAGCTTAATGTCCCAAACAACAAGTCGTTTTATGCGCTCATTATAAAGAAAGTTTAACGTGTCCCAAAACAGCTGTCAATTAATCACCAAACGTCAAGAGGGTTGAGTCTGAATGACACCGAGTTTTAGACACTGAGTTTTTGAAGTTAAGAAATATTTTCTGCAGTACCCAGAAGTTCGCATCATATTGCGGGTGACTTTGTAGTTCTTTAGAGCCCTATTTCTAGCCCTGCTGTCTGTACCACATCCATTACGGACACTATTATCACGATTACCACTGCAACCTCCAAGCTATGTTGGGCAGAGGGTCGAAACAAGCATGGTATGCTTAGTGGACACCGTTGTATACACGCACCTCCATTCAGAGACGCACCGTGACTATCACTGTCATAGGATCGATCATAATCTCCAAAAGGATATTCTTCTTCAGAATTAGAATAGGTGAATAACATAGCTTACCTAAGACTTCATCACACGTGAACGTTTTTCAACATTTGGTGTAGGCCTATTTCTGCTTAATTTCTGCTTCAATTTCTGCAACACTATGGCCTGCATCGCTTCCGCGTCATTACATATGCACGTCTTTGTGTTTCTCGCGTGTAATACAAGTATTTCCTGAAAACTTTGCGCAGCGATTTTGGGTTTGAAGAGTAGAGTAGGCCTACAAATGAGATTTGTCACCGTACCTGGATCTATCGTCTATTTTAAGCAGTATCGTTGTTTGTCGCAATTAATAGCCTCAAGGGCCGGATTACATTATTATTTTGTCATACGTCGCGGGCCGGAATTGGGCAGGACGCGGGCCGGATTTGGCCCGCGGGCCGTGTGTTTGAGACCCCTGCTGTAAATCATTCAAAATGTGTGAAAGTCATTAGGCTGGAAGCGTGTCTACTGTCAGTGACTAATGCGAGAAGCGGGTTCTGTGTTGTAGGCTATGCATTTTTCCGACACTTGGCTGCAAGCTCCCCTCCCCCACCCCCTTCTTTCACAAGCAGTGCAGCTTTCTGAAGCGGTGCCTTTTGAAGCTAATGTAACAAATACCACCAATATTGTTGTGTGGCAATAAAAGTATCCAGGGTTTGCGCAAGTAGCCTAAATAGGGCTATATAAATAAATTAAGGACATACAATCCTTAAAGCTTAACGTAGCCTACATGTAGATTAATGTCCCAAAACGTCAACAAGTCGTTTTATGCGCTCATTATATATGGATTTCTATGAAACGCCACGAAAACATGCGTGCGCAACCAAGAGGCAGAAAGCACCATAGAACAGCATAGAGCAATGCAAAAGAGCAAAAGAATAAAATGAGTTTTTGTGCTGACAACTGCACCAATTCGAAATCACGATGGTTAGAGAATGTTAAATATGTTCAATATCCCTAACGGAATGCATGTCTTCGCCAAAAATGACAATATACGATGTTATGTTAATAATGCAAATGAACGGCACACTTTGAAATATAGTCGGAAATGAGATGTTATCATCATTGAGACAACAGGGGTATACAATAAAATCCGATTGTAGCTTACAGCAGCCGACTATTTAGGTTAAGTTTATAACGTTGTGGACGGCCACCAAGCGTCTTCTGCCCCACGGCTGCGGCACAGTCTTGAGTGACCGGATTCGTTTTCCTTTGTCATATGAATGCTGTCATTTTGTTAACTTTACTGTTAAGGAGATGCTCTAGGCAAAGGCTATATTTCAACCTCGTTAGTGTCAGAACTATTCACAAGGTTTCTGGGCAGCATTTTTATGTTCTGTTAGCAAGCGAACTTCATGACTACCGACAAAGTAGCCTACTGCCAGCTGACGAAGCTCTCATTTTAAAACATTACTGAGAGACAGGCACTATACAATCAAGAAATCTTGCCACTGAATCCAAAACTATGTTTAACATTATGTACAAAGCTTAGGCTACAGTGGATTAGCATGTTGCAGGGGCTGCTAAAAACAGAGAAACGCACTGAAAACTCGGCCAATCACAGCCCTTGCTGTCGAATGCGCCGTCCAGTTCGACCGTTGAACGCCACAGCGGACTATGCTGCCCCCAAGCGGCTGCAGTTGTACTTACATGTCACCCAGCTGTGTGAATCACCATTATCGTGAATGAAGTGTCAATTTTTAACGGGGACCCTCTGTACAAGGTTATTATGGAGCCGCACAGTGAGATACAAGGTTATTACAGAGCCGTACAGTGAGATACAAGGTTATTACAGAGCCGTACAGTGAGATACAAGGTTATTACGGAGCCGTAAAGAGATACAAGGTTATTACGGAGCCGTAAAGAGATACAAGGTTATTACGGAGCCGTACAGTGAGATACAAGGTTATTACGGAGCCGTACAGTGAGATACAAGGTTATTACGGAGCCGTAAAGAGATACAAGGTTATTACGAAGCCGTACAGTGAGATACAAGGTTATTACGGAGCCGTAAAGAGATACAAGGTTATTACGGAGCCATAAAGATACAAGGTTATGATGCCGGTTGCACAATATTGTATTTCGGTCCATATGTAAAGTTATTTTCTGTGAAAGTGACGTGAAAATCAATGGGGGCCAATGGAATGCTAACACCAGGGCAATAGAATGCTAAGCTCCTTGGTTCTACCCTGTGTGTGTGTGTGTGTGTGTGTGTTTGTCATACCCTGTGTCCTCCATGATGCATCCAAGCCACGGATCAGGACATCTGCACTCTCCTACATCAGACAGAGAGAGAGAGAGAGAGAGAGAGTGAGAGAGAGTGAGAGACAGAGAGAGAGAGAGTCAATCAACTTTCTACAGCCAATAGATGCCTTTGTGAATGCCCAGTAATGGCATTTTGTTGGGTTATTAATATGCTGTTTAGCCCATTTTGTTGGGTTATTAATGAGATGCTATTTAGCCCCTTTAAAGCAACACTTCAGCACTTAAAGTGTAACTCTCGCCAAACATCATCATGTCACATACAAAAATATTCTGATGACACTGTTGTGGCGGCTTGTGTGAGGGGAGGAGTACAAGAGGAGTACAGGAGGAGAGGAGAGGAGGAGTACAGGAGGAGAGGAAAGGAGGAGTACAGGAGGAGAGGAGGAGTACAGGAGGAGAGGAGAGGAGGAGTACAGGAGGAGTACAGGAGGAGGGGAGGAGGAGAGGAGGAGTACAGGAGGAGAGGAGAGGAGAGGAGGAGTACAGGAGGAGAGGAGAGGAGAGGAGAGGAGGAGTACAGGAGGAGAGGAGAGGAGGAGTACAGGAGGAGGGGAGAGGAAGAGGGGAGGAGTACAGGAGGAGGGGAGGAAGAGGGGAGGAGAGGAGGAGGAGTACAGGAGGAGGAGGGGAAGAGACGAGGAGGAGTACAGGAGGAGGGGAGGAGTACAGGAGGAGAGGAAGAGGGGAGGAGAGGAGGAGGAGTACAGGAGGAGGAGAGGAAGAGGGGAGGAGAGGAGTAGGAGTACAGGAGGGTCATCTCATAGTTTGCGACCTGGAGCAGGTGCAATGGTCTTATCCTCAATACATCCAAAACCAAGGAGATGATAGTGGACTTTGGGAGGCGTAAGATGCATCATCTACCTGTGGTAATTGAGGGGGAGGGCATTGAGGTGGTGCAGACGTACAAATACCTGGGAGTCCACCTGGACTGTAAACTGGACTGGTCAGTGCATGTAAATGCAGCATGCTGGAAAGGTCAGAGCAGGCTCTTTTTTCTCAGGAAGCTAAAATCCTTCCAAGTCTGTAATGAGATGCTGTACCTTTTTTATCAGTCGGTTGTGGACGGTGCAGTTTTCTTTGCTGTGGTGTGCTGGGACAGCTGTATGACAGCCAGGGAGGGGAACCGACTTGACAAACTGGTCAGGAAGTGTGTGTCTGTGTTGGGGAGGAGGGTGGACTCTAGGATATTTGGTGGATGAAAGAATGAGGAGCATGATGAAATCCATCCTCAGTAACAGGAGCCACCCGCTGCATGACACTGTGGTTGCCCAGCAAAGCAGCCGCAGTGACCGACTCCTCTCCATGAGCTGCAGGACTGAGAGGTTCAGGAGGTCATTTGTTCCGGCCGCCATAAGACTACATAACAGACCGGTTTGAAGTGTATTAATTATTTACTACTGATGATAGTAGCTTGTTTTGTGACTCTTTTTATTATATTATTTAACTGTTGTCATCAGGGTTTTTATGAGTGTATTGTAGTGAGAATGCTTGTTGGTACACAACACACTGCTGCTGGACATCTGAATTTCCCTGCGGGGATGAATAAAAGTATCTATCTATCTATCTATCTATCTATCTATCCAAAAATGCAACCAAGAGACTTTTTGTGAATGTACCTGAGTCAAACTTTCGTTTAAAAGCATAATTATTTCGGAAGCGCCACTTTTAAGATTGACCATATTGTCGTTTTCGGGTCAATTGGCCTTTTGAATGGGAGTGCTAGGGGCACTACTACTTTGATGCATGATCGCATCAAAATCGCTATTTTTTTACACTCTGTTTGTGTACACAGAGTTTACTAAAAGAAAGTTTTGATGCATGATCGTATCAAAATCGTTATTTTTTTACACTCTGTTTGTGTACACAGAGTTTACTAAAAGAAAGTTTTGATGCATGATCGTATCAAAATCGCTATTTTGAACAACTCACTTGGTTTTTCCGCTCGCCGCCATCTTGCCAGTCAAGGAGTGAGTGTCCAGTGAGCTGCTCTTTTGAGAAGAGCAACTGACTAAGGTTTCAAAGCTAGTTGATGATCTGAAAAAGTCAATGGAGGGACGTCTTGATTCAATCGATGCAAACTTGGCCACACTTCAGAACAAACATCACGAAGTGGAACGTTGCATAGATAGCATGAATGAGGCTCTTAGCCACACTTCAGAACAAACATCACGAAGTGGAACGTTGCATAGATAGCATGGATGAGGCTCTTAGCCACACTTCAGAACAAACATCACGAAGTGGAACGTTGCATAGATAGCATGGATGAGGCTCTTAGCCACACTTCAGAACAAACATCACGAAGTGGAACGTTGCATAGATAGCATGGATGAGGCTCTTAGCCACACTTCAGAACAAACATCACGAAGTGGAACGTTGCATAGATAGCATGGATGAGGCTCTTACAGATGCCGACCACCGCATCACAGCACTAGAGACTACATGTAAGGAGCTTCAAGTAGCCAACGGCCGTCTCAGTCCCAAGCTAAATGACCTAAAAGGGCGCTCCCGAAGGCTCAACATTAGGATTGTTGGTATCAAAGAGGGAGAAGAAAATGGGGTTATTGTGGGGTTTGTTTATGTGTTGTTTGTTAAACTGCCAGATTATTCTTTTTCATGTGTCAGTCCAAATTCTTTGTCATACTTTTATTTTAATGCAGGATAATTACTCAAGTAGGTCAGGAGAGAGTCCTATTACTTTTACCTCCTGGAATTGTAGAGGTCTTGGCAAAGCCCTTAAGCGGGGAAAAGTATTTTCACATAGAGCCTGTCATCTGATATTATTTTTTTACAAGAGACCCACATTCGCCCAACACACACGCCACTGATGTTAAGATCTCAGACTTTCTCAACACACTGGACATTCCAGTTCTAGATGATGTAATAAGACAGGAGCTGGATTCTGACATCACACTGGATGAAATCAAAACAGCTATTCGCTCCTTTCCTAGCGGTAAGGCTTGTGGTCCTGATGGATTTGGCATAGAATTCTACAAGGCACATATAGGAACCATTGCTCCACTACTTCTGCGTATGATAAACTGCTCTATGAAGGCGGGGATTTTTCCCAGCACTCTTTATGAAGCTCATGTGTGTCTTCTCCTGAAATAAGACAGGGATGACACTGATGTCACATCATACCGTCCTCTAAGTTTGCTAAATAGTGACCAAAAAATTATTGCAAAAGTTCTTACGAACTGATTAAGTCAATATATCAGTGCCCTAATCCACCCGGACCAAACGGGTTTAATTCCAGATAGATTCTCCTTCTCTAACACTTGCCGCCTGTTAAATACAATGTACTCTGATAAGTTACCCCATGCTGCTGTTATATCGTTAGATGCCCAGCAGGCCTTTGACCAAGTTGAATGGAGATACATGTTTGCCGCTCTTGAAAAATTTGGCTTTGGTGGTAGATTTATTAAAATGTTAAGAATGCTATATGCATGTCCAAAATCCTCCATTTTGACTAATTATGACAGGTCCGCCCCATTCCTGCTGGGCCGTGGCACCAGGCAGGGGTGCTGCCTTTCCCCGATGCTTTTTGCCTTAGCTCTTGAGCCCCTGGCAATAGCTATTAGAGCCAGCCCCCAAATCCGTGGGATAATTTGTGGCACATCTGAGTGTACTATAGACTTATATGCAGATGATGTTATACTGACCCGGTCAGATGTTAGGACATCCCTGCCCCCATTGCTTGATTTGATAAGAACATTTGGTCAATTTTCTGGATTTACTATTAACTGGAACAAAAGTCTATTCATGCCCCTATCCGATGGCCTAGACTCTAAATATCTTGAGTCTTGATCTACCATTTAAAATTTCCACTGATCAGTTCAGATATTTGGGAATAAATATCACCAAAAACCCCAAACCCCTCTTTAAATGTAACTATAATGAATTGACAGACAAACGTAAAGCTATGATAGACAAATGGAAACTCCTCCCTCTTTCCTTAATAGGGCGTGTGAATATTATCAAGATGATTGGACTTCCAAAATGTATTTATCTTTTTCAAAATGTACCTATTTTTCTTACAGCTGCCTTCTTTAAGTCTTTAGACTCTATCATTTTGCCCTTTGTATGGGCCGATAGGCCTCCACGCATCTCTAGTGCACCTGCAGAAGCCTGCAAATGAGGGTGGTTTGGGCCTGTAGTGCCTCATTATTACTGGGCCTGTAGTGCGCCATTATTACTGGGCCTGTAGTGCGCCATTATTACTGGGCCTGTAGTGCGCCATTATTACTGGGCCTGTAGTGCGCCATTATTACTGGGCCTGTAGTGCGCCATTATTACTGGGCCTGTAGTGCGCCATTATTACTGGGCCTGTAGTGCGCCATTATTACTGGGCCTGTAGTGCGCCATTATTACTGGGCCTGTAGTGCGCCATTATTACTGGGCCTGTAGTGCGCCATTATTACTGGGCCTGTAGTGCGCCATTATTACTGGGCCTGTAGTGCCAGAGCACGGGTATTCTGGAATCAGGCCTCAGCCACTGATGATGAGGGTAACCTCTGCCCGAATTGGCCTGTGATCGAGTACCACAGGTCAAAGACTGTTGGAGCTTCCCTCAGTGCTGTTTTATTTTCAAATCCAAATGTATCCATCAAACAACTAAAAGGTGACTTTATTTTATCAAACTCCTTGAAGATTCTTAGGCAAATTAAGGGTGTGCTGAATCTCCCTGAGCTTTCCTTTTATGCTCCCATATGTCACAACCCTTCTTTCAAGCCAGGTCTAATGGACTCTGTTTACGCACTGGTCTGAGAAGGGGCTTGCTACTATTAGCGATCTTTATTTTAATAACTGTTTTGCATCTTTCGCTCAACTTAAGGAGAAATATGTGCTACCATCTACCCATTTTTTTCGTTTTCGTTTTTTCGTGTGTGTGTGTGTGTGTGTGTGTGTGTGTGTGTGTGACAAGCAGAGTATACATGCATCTGTGCTTAATTGAATTAGTAGACAACAGTAAAATTAAGTTACACTTAGGGCTAGTCTACACATACCAAACCGATCTTTTTTTCCTCCGTCTTCCCTGGAACCGTATCAAGAATATTTGCGTCCAAACGGATCCATCTCAACACGACTCAACACGTTACTTCATATCCAAGGCCTATAGGTGGCATTGTTTCTGTTACAAAAATTGACTAAAGCTTGTGCGCTGTAGGCTATACAGAAAAGGCTACGACGAAAATGGCTAGTGCAAGGAAACCAGAATTGTTTGTGTGGACTGATAGTGGACTGTCAACTGTAGTCAACTGTAAAACTAATACATTTCATTTTTACGGTTTGTGAAGGGTGCAGTCCCGTCCTTTATTTGGCTAACGCAGGTACAAATAATGTCCTTTACTTTCTTTGGTTGTAGGATAGTCCGCGATTCACATTAGTTTTGGCTATCACCCCAAGTGCATAGGCTCATATACGCTAGGCCTACCCAAGTTCTAGGCAAATCCGTCGCCACATTTATAATATTGCTATAATACCTTCGTTAGTAACAGTCGATACTTTTGCCCACATCAAATCGTGCATTCGCATTTAGTGCACATCTACCATAGGCTTAACATGAGTTCTAAGCGTCTTTGTATGCTCATATCTGACTTCACTAGACTATGAATGCATTTATTTATGTTGTAAGACATGTAAAATAAATGAATGACACCGGCACTACGCACAAATTAATTTAAATTAAAATAAATGAATTTGAATTAAACTTACAGTACACCGCACTTCCCTAATAACTTCTGACTAGTTCTCTCGCGTCACTGATAGAAGCTAGAATGCATCAAGAAAACACAGGGAAAAACAGTGTTCTCACAGCAGCTGAGGTGTGGCGATGCCATCATCAATACGCAAGTATGCGGTTTCGCCATCCAAACAAACTCGCAAGGGCTACGGTTTCAGATTTTTCCACCCTGGGACCAGGTTTCAAAAAGTGCGGTTTTGGGCAGTGCGTTTATAGGATTCGTTTGGACGATCGGCTAAGACGATACAAAACCTGTGCGTTTAACCCAAAAAGCGTCTCCGTGTGGACGGGGCCTTAGTTATTTCCTTTCACAGTACTGACTGACAAGGGGTAACAATCAGAAACAAAAAAAGCAAAAAGTTTCACACAACATGGGTGTATGCTGGAATAATGATAAAATGCGGTCACCTCAAACTAGGAAAAACACAGAATAGGCGTGTGGTGAAATTTACATAAATTTAGATATTTTACATCATCCCATTGATCAAATGGTAGAGGCTCTCAATCGTGAATTAGGCGCTCTGCTTGACAGAGTGGCAACCTTAAAGACTAAAAAAAAGGCCCCGTAGCAAACTGACACCTTGGATGAACGAAAATATCCATGATCTAAAAAGAGCATGTAGAAAAGCTGAGAGAACATGGAGAAAAACTAAGTTACAGGTTCACCGTGCCATTCTAAAAGAAAAAATAGCAAATTATAATAGAGCTATTTGGAATGAGAGAAGGAACCACTTCTCTAAGGTAATTGCTGAAAACAGTGGAAACTCTAGGGTGTTGTTCTCCACCATTGATAGGCTATTGCATCAAACACGCACGCTATTGCATGGATCCCAGTTGCTGCTACTGGAAGAAACTGGAATCCATGCATTTCCACTGAATTATTTTTGGAATCTGATCCCTTATCATACCTGTTCATTCTTACTCGTTGCTCGACTTATCGTGACTAAATTCAAGATGGCTGCAAACGCTAAACTTCGTGAAGATACTGTCTGTATAAATCGTCTTGTAAGTAAACTACCAGTGCTTTTTCAAAGTTCTCAATGTCTCGTTTTAAATGTCAGGGCCCTCGGAAGTCTACCAATGAAGTGTGGAGATACATTGAGCCTCGTAAATGGGTGTAAAACAGTGATTTATTTGCATGGCTAGCCCTATGCCGAAGCACCACTATTGAAAAAGCTGTTGGTAGCATCGGCTAACTAGCGCCAGATTTTGGAGTGCAGGGGACAAGCCGAGATGGGCTATGAGACATACGTTCACACTCGGTACCATGTTTCAATACACTTTAGGTCAATATCACACCGGAATTCTCCTTTAAACTAAATAATGACAAAACAGAGGTACTTTTAGTTGGACCAAAACTAAAGCGAGACATTGTTCTTAGTAATCTGGGGAACTTGGCGCACCAGGTCAAACCAAAAGTAACAAGCCTCTGTGTCATCTTAGATGCAGAGTTAAGTTTTAAGCCCCATATCAGTATAATACATATAATATATAATATAATCATATAAGTTACTCAGACAGCCTATTTCCACCTGAGAAACATTGCCAAAGTGCGGCCCTTTTTAACTCAACAAGATGCAGAAAAACTAATTCACGCCTTTATCACTAGCAGGTTAGACTACTGCAATGCACTTTTCACTGGTCTTCCCAAAAAACATCTAAAGAAACTGGCACTCATACAGAACTCTGCGGCTAGACTTTTAACTAAGACCAAGAAGAGAGAACACATCACCCCTGTGTTGGCTGAACTGCACTGGCTCCCTATTTCCTATAGAATTTATTTTAAGGATTTTAAGGTTATGTTAATTACTTACAAAGCTCTGAATGGCATAGCACCTTCATATCTGAGCTTTTAATATCTTATCAACCACAAAGGAAACTTAGATCGTCCAATTCTAATCTTTTAATTGTACCCAAAGTGCTCCACAAGCAAAGTGGAGAAGCTGCTTTTATCCATTATGCCCCCAAACTATGGAACATCCTGCCTCTGTACATCAAGCAGGCGAGTTCAGTAAATATTTTTTTAAAAAGATCTGAAAACATACCTGTACAGGAAAGCTTTTAGTTAATTCATCTTATCCTGTAGACTACTTTTTCAGATTATTCTACATCTGCTGCTATTGGAGGGCGCAGCCAGCCAGAAGCAGATGGGCTCCCCCTATTAAGTCAGGTTCTGCTCAAGGTTTCTTCCTGGAATATGGGAGTGTTTCCTTGCCACAGTTGCCATATGGCGTGCTTGTGGGGGGTAAAGGGTTAAGGCTGCCAGTCTTATGACATGTTATTCTCTATATTTTTGATATGTTGCTGATTGGATCATAAACGGCCACAGCAATGAAGAAAAGTGATTGATAATGACTGACTGACTATTATTGTGTTACAGTTACATGCTTCAAATGTAAAGCACTTTGAGCTGCATTCTGTGTATGAAAGGTGCTATACAAATAAAGCTTATTATTATTATTATGGTGTGTGTGTGTAAGTGTGTGTGTGTGTGTGTGTGTGTGTGTGTGTGCTGTACCTGCTGATGCTCGCGTTCTGCTCCACATCATCCCAATGTTTTGACCAAGTGTCTGACTGAGTGTGATGGCCATAGGACCCACGTTCCCATACTACACACACACACACACACACAAACACACACACAGACACACACACACATACACACACATGCACACACACACACAAACGTATTATCATCCATTATCACTGTGTTGACACATTATTATTAATTACCACTGCGTTGACACATTATCATGATATTATCACTGTGTTGACACATTATCATGATATTATCACTGTGTTGACACATTATCATTAACTATCAGTGTTGACACATTATCATGATATTATCACTGTGTTGACACATTATCATTAACTATCAGTGTTGACACATTATCATGATATTATCACTGTGTTGACACATTATCATTAAGGCGAGACACGGCAGGTGAAAACATTTTTTTCATGCACTGGTCAATTTCGAGATTTTGAGCTAGTCTGTTACCTTAGCATGTATTCTATCACACTACTACAAGTCCGATTTACACATTTAGGTGTTTATTTCATTATATTGTGTCTACTCGCGCCTGTATATTTATCCTAAATTCAGCGAAAGTTAGCATTCTAACCTTGCATGCACTCCCGCGACTGTGACCCAAAACATATCGTGTGTAGTACCGTTGGAAAGCTCTGTTTTTCCTAGCAACAAATCGCAAAAGTTCAAAGATGAGTCTAGGCTGAGAACGGAATCTCATTGGCTGTCTTTCAAGGCTGTTTTCTCAAAACGAGTTTCCCCTCCCACTCTGAGCAAGGAAACGCCACTTCAGAAGCACGTACATACACCAAACTTTCTAGACTTATGCCTAACTATATTTCGAAGATTTTTACAGAGGGGTTTGTTGATATATTATTCCTAGCCTGACTTACATGACATTTTATGCCTAAAAACATGGCAAAAATCGATTTTTTTAGGGCTATTGACATCATATTCTGATTTACAGGATAACTAAAGTAGATATTCATAAATCCCTCTGTAAATTTTTCAACATCTATTATCTGTATCCAATGCTCAGGTTTCTTGCTTTAAAATGTATGCAAATTAGCGCATATTTAATTAGATAATGCCTAATTTGCATATGTAAACATTAAATTACAGAAAACTTGTAATACATTTTTTTCTCAAATTAATGTAAGTAATCAACTGGGTAAGTTTCACAGTGATATCTGCTTGTTAAAATGTTTACCCTGTTCTTTTTTTTTTTTTTTTTTTTTTTTTATTGGTATCCAGAGCATTACAGAAAATATTCATCATTAAAGACACCTTGCATCCTGCCCAACAACTGTACACTCATAAGACATAAGACTTAGATAAGCAATACCACTCACATTAGTACAATAAAAAAAAAACATCTGGCCAATCCCCAGGTTATTACCCGTCACATTTCTCATGTGATTCACATACAGAAAAAGCAAACATATAGTACAAGCAAACAAAGAAGACACTTGACTGTCTTTTGATAACTTGTCCATGGCCTTCAATAAAAGGTCTGTCTGGTACCATAAACAGAACTATATACATTATAGAACTGGGAGGAATGTGTGTACTTAAATTAAATATATACAGTATACATTATATAAAATCTACTCTTCTGGGAGCAATATAAAAGGTCCACTTAACCCATATGCTGTCAAAATCTTCTTGCCGGAGTTGGAGATAATATGTCAATCTTTCCATTTTGTATATATCATAAACTATGTCTATCCAGTCATCAATCAAAGGAGCCTGTTGCTTTAGCCATTTACGAGTTATGGCCTTTCTACATGCTGCTAGTAAGATGGACATAAGTTTCTTGTCCTTAGCATGTATCTCTTTTGGAAAGTTACTCAAGTATAGAATGTCAAATCTAAAGGGAATAGTAACTCAGAAAACCTCTTGTAAAACCTGATGGACACTTATCCAGTAAGGGATTAGCACTGGGCAGGACCAAAATATGTGATAGTGATTTGCATTATCTGTTTGACATAGTCTCCAACAGTCTGAGTCAGTAGTGTAGTGTCGCTTTTGTTGGGGGGTTATGAAGAAACGTACAAGATTCTTCCAACAGAATTCCCGCCAGCATAGAGAACTAGTGGTTTTCCATTGTGTTTGGCAGATAATGTACCAATCCTCCTGAGAGATGACATCATTAATTTCACTATCCCATTTTTCCTTAATATACAGTGACTCTTGTGATTTCATCTGTGAGAAACAGCTGTATATCTTGGATATGATTTTAGAATTAGATTCACAGTTATAAGCAGATATGAAGATTTTCATCAATCCTTTCTCTAAATTTGCCATATCTACGTCTTTCTTAAGTGTATCAAAACAATGTCTCATCTGGAGGAATCTGTAAAAATCTTGCTGTTCAAGACCATAATCTTCCTTCATAATTTGGAAGTTCTTTAATGACCCCTTCTGTATAAGAGTACAGTAAGCAGTAACACCATTCTTTGCCCATGTCTTAAATCTTTCATCACTTAAGTTAGGGGGGAAATCACTATCAAAAGCGCACCATTTTAACAGTTTAGCTATTTTTTGTATTTTGCACCTTTTTTTAGTTTGTTCCCAAATTTGAAGAGATAATCCAATAAATGGATTTGCCTTGTCCAGGAGGTGTTTGGTTAATTTCCCATCAGAGATAATTGCCTGAAGGGGGACCTCTGACATTGCCACTTCAAGGTCCTTCCACCTGGCAGAGTATCCAGGATTGCACCAACATATAAGAGGCCTAATTTGAGCTGCAAAATAGTATTCTAACAAGCACGGAAGCCCCATTCCTCCATATTCCTTCCTAAGCTGCAGAGTTTTGTATTTTATCCTCGGTTTTTTGCCATTCCATATGTACCTAGATATGAGTCTGTCCCATTCTGTAAATTGCTGACTTTTCACCTCCACAGGTAATGTTTGAAAGAGGTAAAGCAATCTTGATAAGATATTCATTTTAACTGATTCCACTCTTGAACTTAAATTCAGAAATGGAATAACTTGCCATCTTCTTACATCTGTCTTTATTTTAGAATTCAGGGGCCCATAGTTGATGTTGGACAAAGTTGTTAAGTCTTTTGGTATGTAAACACCCAAGTATTTTATTGAATCCGCATCCCATTTTAACTGATATTTTTGAGCAATGTCCCTAGTGGGCTCATAGTTGAAGGTGATGATTTGTGTTTTAGAAATGTTAAGCTTATAACCAGACATCTGGCCATATTCCTCCATACACGACACCAGTCTAGGCAGAGATTGTGTAGGTTGTTCTAGGTAAACTAAAATGTCATCAGCAAACAATGCCAACTTTTGTTCCCCTCCGAAAGTTGAAATCCCTTTGATATTAGGATTCTGGCGGGTCCATTGACTTAGGGGCTCAATAAATATGTCAAATAAGAGAGGGGAAACGGCACATCCCTGCCTGCAACCTCGCTGAAGGGAAAAGGAGGGAGTGAGGTCTCCATTCACTCTGACTTTAGCTGTTGGGTTGTTATATAGTGTTTGAATAATTTTAATGAACTTCTCATGAAATCCAAATACATATAGAACTCTATATAGAAATGCCCAGCTCACTGTATCAAATGCTTTTTGGGCATCTAGGCTGATGAGGACTGACTCTGTGTTATTTTCTGTGATGTGCCGTATTATATGTAGTGTTCTTCTAATGTTGTCCTGTGTCTGTCTTTGCTTTACAAAGCCAGTCTGGTCCAGATGGATAATATCTGGCAAACATTTTTCTAGCCTCCTTGCAAGTATAGATGTAAATATTCGGTAGTCTACATTCAGTACACTTATAGGTCTTAAATTATCACGTTCCTGTTTGTTTTTGCCTTCCTTAGGAATGAGAGAAATTATTGCCTCCCTCCATGAGGGGGGCATTTCTAGTTTTTTAAATATCCAGTTATAGGTCTTCAACAGTGAGGGTACTAATACATTCCTCAGAGCCTTATACCACTCACAGGTAAAACCGTCTGAGCCTGGAGAGCTACCCGTCTTAAGTCTTGTAATAGCCAAGTTAATTTCTTCTACAGTCACTTGAGATCTAAGAATATTATTCTGAGCATCTGTGACCGTTGGCAAATGTATTGACTGCAGAAAAGTGTCTGTTTTGGTATCATTGTCTAACCGATCTTGAGAATAGAGTTTTTGATAGTAAGATAGAAGGCATTCTTTAATTTTTTCCTGCTGACACTCAATTGTCTTATTCTCAGGGTTCTTTATTTTATATAGTGTACTGTCTGCCTGCCTTTTCCTTAGCCTATAGGCAAGCAGCTTAGATGCTTTGCCTCCAACTTCCCAATATTTCTGCTTGAGAAAGACAAGTTTCTTCTGTATTTCCTGTGTGTATATTTCATCAATTTCACTTTTAACTATTTTCATTTCTTGCTCAGTATTTGGATCCATACTATCTTTATGTTTTCTTTGTAGCAATTTTAATTTTGACTGCAGTGTATCCAACCTTTCCTGTCTAGACCTTTTAAGATATGCTGTACGTGCTATTATATTGCCTCTCATAACTGCCTTGAATGCGTCCCACAGCATAGGTGGGCCCACCTCTCCTGTATCGTTCAATTCAAAATACGTCTGAATTTCCTCTCCTAGCTCTGCCTTGACCACAGGACTACTCAGTATACTAGAATTCAATTTCCAAAGTGTACGCCTAGGATTTCTGTATAAGTCAATCGTAAGATACAGGGGACTATGATCTGAAATATCAATATTACCTATTGCACAATGGGTGACTCTATGTCTGTCTGTATTGTACATCAGGAAGTAATCAATCCTTGTGTACAAAGAGTGGGGATGGGAAAAGTGGGTGTAGTCTCGAGCAGTTGGATGTAGATCCCTCCACACGTCAATGATTCCTATTTCCCGCATCATAGTGTTAATTTTCTTATTCATTTTAGTTTGTCTAGTGCTCGTGCCTGAGGAATCTAATTTATCATTAAGCCTTACATTCAAGTCTCCCCCACATACCAAAACCCCTTCAGTATCTGATATTATGATGTCAAATATCTGCTTATAAAAGCTCCAGTCACTATTCGGGGGTGCGTACACATTTAACATGGTAATGAGGGAACCGTCCAGCTTCCCTTTGATTAGCACATATCTCCCTTCTTTATCTTTATCTTTGATTAGCACATATCTCCCTTCTTTATCTTTATCTTTGATTAGCACATATCTCCCTTCTTTATCTTTTTTCTCTAGTATATGCTCATAGTTGACTGTACTTCGAATTAGAATGGCCACCCCTCTCTTATTGCCAGATACATGTGATGATGAAAAAACATGCTTAAACCCCAATCTACCTAGTTTTGCGTGTTCTGTGGCATTCAAATGGGTTTCCTGTAAGAAAGCTATTTGTGTTTTCTCCTTTTTTAACTTGGATAATATCTTGCCCCTTTTGATCGGATTGTGGACACCGTTTACATTAAATGAAGTGATTTTTAACCCTTCCATATTGTAAGTTTTCTCCCATTCAAGTTTGCTTTCTTACTTTTAAATCTCAAAGCATTGAACCATTCCTCCACTTTAACAAGAACAAAAGAAAAACAAGAAAGAGAACAATAAACATAAAACATCTCAACATCAATTCTTGAGGCTTCCAAATAAAAGGTCTGAACTATGACCTTGATAGAGCCATGTAGCTCTGAGGGAAAACCCATGTCAGAGACAAGGGGCCCTCGCCCATATTGTTGGGAATAAAGTAACAAAGTCCTATGCATGCATGGTTCAACCCCCACTTCACCCCTCCCATTCCTCCGTATTTCTCTACAAAAAATGAAAAGCAAACAAAACAAAAAACAATTCTCATTTCGTTCTGAGATAAAGTTAGTAGCCTAGTAGCCACCAAGAGCAAGGAAACGTAACATAATCTGCATAATTTTCTTCAAACAAAGTCACCACAGATCGTTATGGGATTTTTCCCCCTCCCTTAAATGTTCAGTAGGTCTACAAGTGCTATCGGTCTCACCTCCGCTCCTTTCAGTCTTTCTGAAGGGCCACCATGTCTTGGATGAGACTGCGAGTCAGCATCTCTCCTCTGCGCGGGCCGTATGCTATCTGCCAGCCGGCTTGATTCAGTTCCTTGTGCAGCCTTTCTCCTTCCGAAATTGACGTTTGGATTCCCAACGGCGCCAAGTCCTCCGCTGCCTCCCAAACTGAATTGTACGTTTTGACACCGTCTTTCA
>NC_055959.1:41415630-41423130 GCF_018492685.1 Alosa sapidissima | reverse complement strand
TCCTACTGCGCCTCCTACTGCGCCTCTCTCTCTCCTACTGCGCCTCCTACTGCACCTCCTACTGTGCCTCCTACTGCACCTCCTACTGCACCTCCTACTGCGCCTCTCTCTCTCCTACTGCAGCTCCTACTGCACCTCCTACTGTGCCTCCTACTGCACCTCCTACTGCACCTCCTACTGCGCCACTCTCTCTCCTACTGCACCTCCTACTGCACCTCCTACTGTGCCACTCTCTCTCCTACTGCACCTCCTACTGTGCCTCCTACTGCACCTCCTACTGCACCACTCTCCCTCCTACTGCACCTCCTACTGCGCCTCCTACTGCGCCTCTCTCTCTCCTACTGCGCCTCCTACTGCACCTCCTACTGTGCCTCCTACTGCACCTCCTACTGCGCCTCCTACTGCACCTCCTACTGCACCTCCTACTGCGCCTCTCTCTCCTACTGTGCCTCCTACTGCACCTCCTACTGTGCCACTCTCTCTCCTACTGCACCTCCTACTGTGCCTCCTACTGCACCTCCTACTGCACCACTCTCCCTCCTACTGCACCTCCTACTGCGCCTCCTACTGCGCCTCTCTCTCTCCTACTGCACCTCCTACTGCGCCTCCTACTGCACCTCCTACTGCACCTCCTACTGCGCCACTCTCTCTCCTACTGCGCCTCCTACTGCACCTCTCTCTCTCCTACTGCGCCTCCTACTGCACCTCTCTCTCTCCTACTGCACCACTCTCTCTCCTACTGCACCTCTCTCCTCCTGGGTGCATTGGGCTCTCGGTCACGGCAGGTGTGGAAGCGTGCAAAAAAAGTGCTGAGGTGTTTCACCAACTCCTGAGGTGGGGGACGGGCATGGTTTGTGTGCATGGATGTGTGTGGATGTGTGTGAGTGTGTGTGTGTGTGTGTGTGTGTGTGTGTGTGTGTGTGTGTGTGTGTGCGCGCCAGGGGGTTATAAGACCAAAGCAAATTCACCAGTGGGTCGATACAGACAACAGACAGTTGTGAATCAATTTCAATTACACACACACACACACCCCCACCCCCACACACACATACACACACACACACCTCAATCCCAGAAATTGAATACCCCAAGCTTGGCAAAGATAGAGTAGAGTGTGTGTGTGTGTGTGTGTGTGTGTGTGTGTTTGTGTAATACAATGAGATAAATGTCTGGCAGAGATAGTGTCTGTGTGTGTGTGTGTGTGTACTGGGTGCATTACATAAGGGATAACGTATGGAACGCGGTCATTATCAGGAAAATAATTCCCGACAGGGTGAACCGGACTTCTTGCTTCGCCTTGAAGGGACTTATTATGACACTTGTGTTCAGATCAGGGAGAAACCAGATGTCTACTGAATTTGAATTCTTACAGAACTTGATAATGCCAATAATATTATCAATATATCTATATAAATATCTAAATATATAATAAATATATCTATCAGTGGTAATATCTATAAATATACTGCTCAAAAAATTAAGGGAACACTTCAATCATACACTGGTATCGGTACTCTGACACTGTTTGGTTCTGAGCACAAGTAAAACTTTTGAGGCTAGTGTTTTATTTTGCAAGAACTGTCAGACATTCTGTGAATGTAGTTTGAGAATGGAGAAAAGGGTGGAATGTTTAAAAAAATGTGTTTTAACAATTGTGGAAAACTGTAAGTGTTTTTGAGCAGTATATATAAATATATCTATATAAATATATAAATATATCTGGCAGTGGTAATTTTGAAGGGATCATCCCTATGTTCCCAGGGTCCTATGTTCCTCAGATTAATATGGTATATAATGAGAACATGAAAAGGGGTCCTATATTCCCCAGTTAGAGCGTTCTACTGTATGTTCCCAGGGTCCTATGTTCCCATGCAGGGTCCTGTCTTTCTTGTTGATTTGTGCTTATTCCATCAGACAAATAAAGATGAACAAAAAACAGTATTTTATGTGTAAAACTTTTGCAATCAACGATTTTATCTGTGAAAAAAAATCTGTTTCTTGTTGAAACCTGGCTAACTTGCAGATGGTGCAGCTGTTCTTGTTGAGAACTCAATTAGGCAGGGTAAACGAGGGGGTGGAGTTATTTTTTCAAATAAATATACTAGAGTTAATTTTGCCAACTTCTCTTCACTCTGAAGGCTGACGCCCATCACTTACTATGATTGGATAATTGTAAATGGCGATTTCAATATCCATGTCAATAAGACGACTGATGCTAAAGCCAGTAAGTTCCTTAATGCTTTGGACAATTATTATCCCAGCGAATCGTTTGTTCTTATCTTGCACGTCTCTTTTTTTGAGCAACGCGCCTAGGGGTGTGGCAATTATCCTTGGCTGCCAATGATGTCTTTAGACGTCAATTTAAATACAACCGTTGACTGCCGATGACGTCTATACATCAGTTACGTTTTTTAAAACGGGGGGGGGGGGGCTGGGGAACGATCTGTTGGAGCTTGTCACTAAAAATCAGGCTTGTAAACAGAGAATGTACTAGAGAACTGACCCACTAGGTGGCCGCAGTGCCCCTTCGCATAGGAGATGAGTAAAGACCATAGACATGGGAGATGAGTAAAGACCATAGACAGTAGATGAGTAAAGACCATAGACAGTAGATGAGTAAAGACCATAGACATTAGATCGCATGGGAGATGAGTAAAGACCATAGACATTAGATCGCATGGGAGATGAATAGAGACCATAGACATTAGATCGCATGGGAGATGAATAGAGACCATAGACATTAGATCGCATGGGAGATGAGTAAAGACCATAGACATTAGATCGCATGGGAGATGAGTAAAGACCATAGACAGTAGATGAGTAGAGACCATAGACATTAGATCGCAGTGTGGAGGTGCATTAGTGCCTACAGCATGGGCATCTATGACTGTGTGGAGGTGCATTAGTGTCTACAGCATGGGCATCTATGATGGTGTGGAGGTGCATTAGTGCAGCATGGGCATCTATGACAGTGTGGAGGTGCATTAGTGCAGCATGGGCATCTATGACGGTGTGGAGGTGCATTAGTGCAACATGGGCATCTATGACAGTGTGGAGGTGCATTAGTGCAGCATGGGCATCTATGATGGTGTGGAGGTGCATTAGTGCAGCATGGGCATCTATGACAGTGTGGAGGTGCATTAGTGCCTACAGCATGGGCATCTATGGCGTTGTGGAGGTGCATTAGTGCCTACAGCATGGGCATCTATGGCGTTGTGGAGGTGCATTAGTGTCTACAGCATGGGCATCTATGACGGTGTGGAGGTGCATTAGTGCAACATGGGCATCTATGACAGTGTGGAGGTGCATTAGTGCCTACAGCATGGGCATCTATGGCGTTGTGGAGGTGCATTAGTGTCTACAGCATGGGCATCTATGACGGTGTGGAGGTGCATTAGTGCAACATGGGCATCTATGACGGTGTGGAGGTGCATTAGTGCAGCATGGGCATCTATGATGGTGTGGAGGTGCATTAGTGCCTACAGCATGGGCATCTATGATGGTGTGGAGGGGCATTAGTGCAGCATGGGCATCTATGATGGTGTGGAGGTGCATTAGTGCAGCATGGGCATCTATGATGGTGTGGAGGTGCATTAGTGCAACATGGGCATCTATGACGGTGTGGAGGGGCATTAGTGCAGCATGGGCATCTATGATGGTGTGGAGGTGCATTAGTGCAGCATGGGCATCTATGACGGTGTGGAGGGGCATTAGTGCAGCATGGGCATCTATGACTGTGTGGAGGTGCATTAGTGCAACATGGGCATCTATGATGGTGTGGAGGTGCATTAGTGTCTACAGCATGGGCATCTATGACTGTGTGGAGGTGCATTAGTGCCTAAAGCATGGGCATCTATGACAGTGTGGAGGTGCATTAGTGCCTACAGCATGGGCATCTATGACAGTGTGGAGGTGCATTAGTGCAACATGGGCATCTATGGCATTGTGGAGGTGCATTAGTGTCTACAGCATGGGCATCTATGACAGTGTGGAGGTGCATTAGTGCAACATGGGCATCTATGACGGTGTGGAGGTGCATTAGTGCCTACAGCATGGGCATCTTGCACATCTGGCAAGGCACAATCAATTCTGAAAGATGTATACAGGTTTTGAGCAACATATACTGCCATCCAGGCAAGGTCTTTTCTAGGGAAGAAGAATATTTTAGGAAAACAATGCCAAAATGAATTCTGCACATATTTAACTGGTATTTCTCCATAGAGGAAGAGTCCAGGTGCTAAAATTGCCTGTCAAATTAGGTGCATCATGGAATGAAAAACATGATTAAGAAGACCCCATACTGTTGAGCAACTGAAATCCTATATCGGGCAGGAATGGAACCACATTTCATTCTCAAAACTCTAACAACTGGTCTCTTCAGTTCCTAAACATTTATAGAATTGAAATGAAGCAGTAAAGAAGCACAGTGGTAAACATTCCCTGTCCCTGTTGCTAGTACCAAATTCAAAACATGTATTTTCCATGAAATAGTCAAAATTTTCATTTTCAACATTAATATGTTGTCCATTTTGCTGCTAAATATGGGTTTACAAGACTTGTATATTTTCACATTGTGTTTATATTTGCATTTTACACAACGTCCCAACTTTTTCTGATGTGGGGTTGTACTTACATGGACACATGCTATGCCTCAAAGCTGTTAAAAAACAGTAATGTCCTAAACAATTGTGGGTATAAATGTAACGTCATTGTCTTAATCTTTGTTAGTTTGGGTTATATACACAAAATGTGTGTTGATTTACAGATTTGTGGACTCTAAAAAAAAGGCTAAACAATAATCAAAAAAACAATTATTATCAAATAAACAATTATTATCAAATAAACAATTTGATAAATCAAAGTACTGTTCTGTGTCAGCTATAATTGGTATCCTCTCCATCTGGAAAGGAGTAAAGAATTAAAATGTGTATGTGTGTGTGTGTGTGTGTGTGTGTTTCTTACCTGGACACTGAGGTGTTAGTTGTAGGTTGGGCATGCGCAACACGGCATGCACATTTGAATCCTGTAAAGAAACACCACATGACCTTTAATCTTTATGCTTTAAAGAAACACCACATGACCATTAATCTTTATGCTTTAAAATCAAAAAAATCATGACAGCTGAACAGCCAACAGCAGATATCCCATCATTAGAAGCTGAGAGTATGAAGGTTATTATGGGATATTCAGGATATCTGTTTTGCTCCATCCTGAACAGAGTAGGAAGGTACAGGATATCATGTGGAATGCATAGTGTGAAGGTGCGGAATATCATGTGGATTGCTGTTCTATATGGGATATCATGTGGAAAGCTGTTCTGGATATCATGTGGATAGCTGTTCTATACGGAATATAATTCAGGATAGCTGTTCTGTATGGAATATCATGTGGAAAGCATATTATGGTCTGTGATATTATGTGGAAAGCATAATAGTGTAAGGGTTGTGATCTGGTTGCTTATAGACATGCTTACGCAAATACAACTTTAAAATGTGTATTCATATTTGAAAATATATTCATATTATGAAATATAGTATAATGAGAACATACATACGCTATCTAACTAACTACATACGCTATCATACGCTAGCTTGCTAACCATGTGAGATATGAGTTTGTAGCGGTATGGCATAAGGCGTATGTAGTTAGCTTGCTAACCATATTAATATGTAGCATTGTGGCATAAGGCTTATGTAGTTAGCTTGCTAACCATGTGACATATAAATATGTAGCATTGTGGCATATGGCGTATGTAGTTAGCTTGCTAACCATATGACTTATGTAGCATTGTGTCATAAGGCTTATGTAGTTAGCTTGCTAACCATATGACTTATGTAGCATTGTGGCATAGGCTTATGTAGTTAGCTTGCTAACCATGTGACATATGAATATGTAGCATTGTGGCATAAGGCTTATGTAGTTAGCTTGCTAACCATATGACTTATGTAGCATTGTGTCATAAGGCTTATGTAGTTAGCTTGCTAACCATATGACTTATGTAGCATTGTGGCATAAGGCTTATGTAGTTAGCTTGCTAACCATGTGACATATGAATATGTAGCATTGTGGCATAAGGCTTATGTAGTTAGCTTGCTAACCATGTGACATATGAATATGTAGCATTGTGGCATAAGGCTTATGTAGTTAGCTTGCTAACTGACCTAAAATGGCTTTGGTGTTCTCCAGAGGCACGCATGCTCAGAGTACATAGGGCAATTTGAGCCTGATACATGCGAACACATGCAGGAGTTGAGGCTGACTGAGCGAATACACGCACATACACATGCAGGAGTTATTTGACTCTCTCTCTCTCTCTCACACACACACACACACACTCAAACACATGCAGGAGTTATTTGACTTTCAATTGCATTATCTGGGTGTGTTAGTCTGACTATAAGAACTGCCATTTCGTCTGATTTCATGCACATGCACTTTAAAGGAGAATTCCGGTGTGATATTGACCTAAAGTGTGTTGAAACATGATACCGAGTGTGAACGTATGTCTCATAGCCCATCTCGGCTTGTCCCCTGCACTCCAAAATCTGGCGCTAGTTAGCCGATGCTACCAACAGCTTTTTCAATGGTGGTGCTTCAGCATCGGGCTAGCCATGCAAATAAATCACTGTTTTACACCATTTACGAGGCTCAATGTATCTCCACACTTCATTGATAGACTTCCGAGGGCCCTGACATTTAAAACGAGACATTGAGAACTTTGAAAAAGCACTGGTAGTTTACTTACAAGACGATTTATGCAGACAGTATCTTCACGAAGTTTAGCGTTTGCAGCCATCTTGAATTTAGTCACGATAAGTCGAGCGACAAGTAAGAATGAACAGGTATGATAAGGGATCAGATTCCAAAAATAATTCAGTGGAAATGCATGGATTCCAGTTTCTTCCAGTAGCAGCAGCTGGAATCCATGCATTTCCACAGTATTATTTTTGGAATCTGATCCCTTATCATTAGATTTTGGTGTGCAGGGGACAAGCCGAGATGGGCTATGAGACATACGTTCACACTCAGTATCATGTTTCAACACACTTTAGGTCAATATCACATCGGAATTCTCCTTTAAAAAGTCCCGTTTAATTCAGACGTACTGTAAACGTACTGACTGGCTCTCTGATAGAGTGGGGGGGGGGGGGGGGGGGGCGGGTCACCGATCAGTGTGTGTGTGGGGGGGGGGGGGCTGAGCTGAGAGTAGATGAGTTCCACTAG
Source organism: Alosa sapidissima (assembly GCF_018492685.1). Lineage (NCBI taxonomy): Eukaryota > Metazoa > Chordata > Actinopteri > Clupeiformes > Clupeidae > Alosa > Alosa sapidissima. Next base: position 41,415,906 of record NC_055959.1, on the reverse strand, counting down.
AGGGCTCAAGTGTCACACTGAGAGCTCTACAGAGGTCAAAGGTCACAAGGTCGGTCACTGCTCCACTGCCCCAGAGAGGTCGGGTACTTTCCCACAACTGCATTCACTTGACAGAATTACACCACATGCATAATGCCTACCTACTTACCACACACACACACACACACACACAGACACACACAGACACACACACACTCACACACTCACACACACACACACACATCCACACAATTACACCACATGCATAATGCCTACCTACTTACCACACACACGTAC
>NC_055959.1:41390630-41408130 GCF_018492685.1 Alosa sapidissima | reverse complement strand
TCAGTTTTTTCTTTGTTCAGCTGAAGAAAATTGAGACATCCAGGTGTTGATTTGTTCTATACACTGACACATAGATTCAAGAGGACCATAGTCATTTGGTGATAGAGCTAAGTAAATTTGTCATTTGTCATCTGCATAGCTATGATATGAAATCAAATTATTTTGAATGATTTGTCCAAGTGGGAGCATATAGAGGTTGAATAATAGTGGCCCCAAGATCGACCCCTGGGGAACACCACAGGTCAAGGACGTTGGTGTTGAGGTACAGTTACCGATGGCAACAAAGAAGCTCCTTTCTTGTAGATATGATTTTAGCCAGCTGATAACTATGCCTGTAAATCCAACCCCGTGTTCTAGTCTGTGTAGTAAAATATTGTGATCAACAGTGTCAAATGCTGCACTAAGGTCCAGTAGCACTAGGACTGATGTTTTACCTGAATCTGTGTTGAGGCGTATGTCATTGGAAACTTTAATGAGAGCTGTTTCAGTGCTGTGATTTGCCCTGACATCAAGTTTAGTTTCCCTCTGTTTGTTGCTGGAAGTTCAGGTTGTTGAATTTGTAATTGAGCAGATATGTGAGTCTGATTTTGTCAATTTTACCTTTAAAAAAAGATGAAAACTCATTGCATTTATTAGTTGAGAGAAGTTCAGGCGCTAATTGTGAGGGGGGATTTGTTAACTTATCAACTGTTGAAAATAGAATACGAGTGTTATTTGAACTTCTATTGATAATGTTAGAAAAGAAAGACTGTCTTGCTTTGCATATTTCAGAGTTATATATGTGCGGAGCATCTCTTTATGGATTTCATAGTAGATCTGATGTTTGTATTTACGCCATTTTCTTTCAGTCTTCCTACACTCTCTTTTTAGAAGTTTAACTGCTAGATTTTGCCTCCATGGTGCTTTCTGTTTGTCCTTAACCTTCTTGAATTGTAATGGAGCAATGTCATCCATAATGTTTGCCATTTTTGCATTAAAGTGATCAAATAAGTCTTCAGAGTCTGACAGTTGACTTGACTTTAGTGAAAGTGCTTGCTCAAAGAGAGCACTTGTCTGATCATTTATGATTCTCCTTTTTACTATCATAGCTGTGTTTTGAGTGTGTGGGGACATAGACACATCAAAGAACACGCAGAAATGATCAGATAAGGCCAGGTCTTCAACAGCTGTCGAGACATCGAGACCCTTTGTGATAACAAGGTCGAGGGTATGGCCGAGAGAGTGTGTTGGCCCCTGTACATGTGTTAGGGAGAAAGTATCGATTTGTGCAATGAATTCCTTGGCATAATTGTTTTCAGGATTATCCACATGCAAGTTTAGATCCCCTGATATAATAAGACAGTCAAACTCTATGCAAACAACTGATAGCAGTTCACCTAGCTCTTCAAGAAAAACTTTAGCTGAATGTTTTGGAGGCCTGTACATTGTCAGTAATAAAATCTGAGTAGAAGACTAGGAGAGTGCTAGTTTTGCTGTAAGTGTTGGGGAAATATGATCCATGGGGGAAATCTGAGGTTGATGTGGTACGGGTAGGAGATTGGACTGGTTTACCCTATAAGCTCGATGCATTAGTGTTCTATTTCTTGTCAATACAGGAATAGAGAATGTCATGGGCTTACTGGGTCCCGGCATGTTCTCAAAACTGTTCTCAGTACCATTTATATTGCAGGGACCCTGAGAATATCATGCAATACAGTCATCATATAATTGTCCCCTGCTGCTGCCATCTGTATTTTCCACTGCACATTCCATGCTATATGCCGGCTGAGAAAATGAACTAAGCGGTTGCTGCTGCTTAAGAGATCCTTCTAAACGGGGAGGGGAAGGGCGAGGGGGGGGAGGTGCCCTTCGCTTCTTTGGTGCTAATGATCTTGGTCTAGTAAAACTCTGCATGGCTACTGGTAGCAGTCTCTCCATTCTTGCAGGGAACATCATGTGCTTGGGTGGGGATGGTGATGGGTATTCAGGGGATCCTGTGGAGTTTGAGTGGGTGGTGGGATGACGGGGTGTGGGTGGGGATGGGAGATTAGGGGGGTTTGTGTGGCCTGGGGAGTTTGATTGGGTGGGGACGTGATTGGGTGTGGGTGGTGATGGGAAATCAAGGAGGTTGGGGTTGAAAATTGATCCAGAGTCTCCATCTGCCTGCTGAGGTTCTGGGAAGTTTGTTGCAGACGCTCCGCTTTCAGCATGTATTCCAGTAGTGTATTCCATGTTGTTGTGTCTTTGTGGTGACAAGGAGACGACAGAGGTGGGGAGGGGTATTGGTACTGGTGTTACAACATGACCCTTCCTTTCTGATATCCTCTCAGCAGCTGAGATTCCAGGGAGTTTGACGCCAGTGATTGACTTTGAGTCATTTCAGCAGCAGCCATCTTATCTGGAGGCTTATATGGAGGCTAGCGGGTGGTTACCAGAGGGCCCCACAGCAGGGGGGGTTGGGCATATCTCTGTTTCAGCCTGTGCAGAGTGTTTTGGTTTAGCTGAGATGTTGATGTCATCCGCTTGTTCCGTCTGTATGGCCACTGAGCGCTTATCAGAGGCTCGGCTCAAGGTTGGCAGAAAAAATGTTGGGTGCAGGAGAGAGAGGTGATAGTATTCGGTTAAGATCTTGGCCCCAGTCCAACTCAGCTCTGTGCTATTTGGTCTGAAGTATTCCCTGCGATTCCAAAAAAGGTTAAAATTGTCAATAAAATTCATCCCAACTGAAAAGCATGTTTTTGCGAGCCAGGTGTTTAAACTGAATAGTCTGGAAAATACAAAGCTTCCCTCTGCTGGGAGTGGGCCACTGATGAAAATTTGTATTCCAAGCTCATATAGGGCCGAGATCACCCTCATGCTTGATCACCCTCAAGCACACTGGATTTTTTACATTTATTTATATAGTATATTTAGTATTTAGTTTTTCTTATCTCCTACTGTCTCTATTGTACAGTGGAGTTTGGTTATATGTTTATACTTATACTTATATTTACCATTTCTGCTGTAAGTGCATGTTGTGTGTGATGTCTGTATGCTACTGAGACCTCCTGAATTTCCCCTCGGGGATCAATAAAGTATCTATCCATCATCTATCTATCTAAAAGTTCCTTGAAATCTTCTTTGACATACAGCTGTTCTCTGTAGATGTCATTTGCTCCAACATGCACAATGATGCGCTTGATAGTTGCATATTTTGACTTGACTTGGATTGTTTTTTCTGTCAGACACTGAAGCATTTGGGAAACAACATACAATCATCCTTTCCCCATTTGTATGTCTCACAGCAGAGTCGCCTAGAACGAGGGTTGTGGGATGAATAGGTGTCGAGTGCTGCTTCTTGTCTGTGCCCATCTTTCTATTGTTGTGGTTTGATTGCTGCCTGCTTTGGAGGCATTCAAATCTGTTCCCTAGTGTTAGGGGCTGTGGGCTTCCCTTAGGACCACAAGCCCTGTAGTAGTTTGCTGATCTGTCTGTATTTCTGATACGAGGCCTGAAGTTAACATCTGAATTTACTGGTGTTGAGGTAATTACAGTTCTTGTATTACGTGTTTTGTTTTTTGGTCTGGCACCTTGCCTGTGCCAAGGCTCTGTACTCACATTTCCCTTTGTGAGGTCGATGCATTCATCTGCTCTATTAGCAGTGATATTAGACTGCTGGGTTACATTCTCTGCATTTCCAGTAGTTGCTGTACTCACTTCATGAGATGCCTCTCGTAGTTCATCTGTCGTTGATGGAAGGGCATGCATCTTTGATTCCAAAGTAGAAATCCTCTGTTCTAGCTCAGTACATTTTCGGCATGATCTCCTGGGTCTCTGGCCGGAGGAGCGCATTTTGTTTTAATCCAACTTCAAGGTAAATTGTCATTCAGTTTTTTGTTCATTGACTTGGCTGGCTCATTTAAAGTAAAAAAAAAAAAAACTAAATCAGGACCAGCAGCCTTACAGTGGGCATCGCTTTCAAATGGCCACTTCAGTCGCGCATTACGAGGCGTGAAGCTGCGTGAAGCTTTAGTACCACTTTCAGCCACTGTGCGTCGCTCTGCCACTGTACATCGCTCTGTCAGTAGCCTGACTGCCGCCCCTTCTGAAAAAGCAGGAGGCTAGGCTACCTTTAGACCTAATAGGTTACCGAGAGGAATCCCAGCCTACGAATTCAATAACAAAATAAATCGTAATTAAACATTACCTCGATTAAGGCTACTTGGGTATGGCTTAAGGCTTGACTACACGGTGGTAGCGAAAATCGAAATCTGCTTTTGATAGCCTACCGGTGCCGCTCCACAAAACGAAAAAATATCTTAATTTGCTGTCTATGTTATTGTCAGTGTTGGGGGTAACGCAACTACGCAAATCAAAACAGTGTCTTAATTTGCCCTACTTCTTGACTGCAATGTAGTCAATTGACTGCTGTCATTTTTTTCAATGTCATTTTTATTTTTCTGTACAATAAACAAATACATCTGCTTTATGCCGCAGAATTACATTCATATTTGGCTGACTGCAGACGCGCCACTTCCCTCCCCATATTCCAAGATTAAGATAGTATGAAGTGCTTTTTGTATAGGCTACTATCATAAAAAAAATCGTTAAAACGAATAGCTATTTGCAATTTGACAAAACACTGGTCCTCATTTTGCGAATGCGAGGACGATATGAGCCTGTTGCATTTAGTTAGATGTCTGAGTCACGCATAATGTTTGAAAACCACTGGCTCGTAATCACAATAATTTAACACACGACAGTTGGATAGCCTACTTCATCATGTCCCCATGCCTACATTTTTGTGAGTAGCATAGAGATCGTTAAAAACAATAAAGTATGGCTCTCCGTTTGGGACATCGAAAACGTATATTTTTAATAGACTACCGTCGAAGATGCTGACTGGCAAAAGCCTCGGGATAACACGTTATCTCCACTATCATCAGTCATGCCCCTTGATCAAAGTGGGGAATGAAATAAAAGTTTGAGAACCACTGGCTTAACAAGTTACCTGCAGTCCAGAACACAGAATCTGTTGCAATATTCTGATGATCGGCGATGATATCGGCAAATGTTTGTTTTCCAAAGTAAGAATTTCACTTCACCATGCACCTTCGACAATGAATAGCTCATTACACTTGTTACTGTTAAACGTAGGCCTACCTGGTATCATTACAAACATTATTCTGTGTCCTAAAACTGGCATATTTTATGGCATTGTGTCATGTAAGTTTGTTGCAAAATCTAGAGAAATGTGTGAGGTGGTCAGCGGGGGACAATTGAGACACACATTGGATTGTTATTACTTGAACATTCCACACTATCCACAGCTGTGGTAGGCCTATCAGGGGCAGGAGGATTACTGTTAGCGCAGACTTTATATAAAATTCTTCAACAGAAGGCCTCGAATGTTGTCTTGTTTGTGGAGCGCTTTGCTTCGCTTCTGTAATCTCGGCTTCATTGAAAATGAGGGCTTCCCTCAATGACCCTCCGAGAATAAATAAAGGTTGAATGAATGAATGAATGAATGAATGAATGCCCAAAATAAAGGCCTGTGGTTTGCGCAGCCTACAGTAAGGCCTAGTCCACACATACCAAACCGATCTTTTTTATCTCCGTCTTCCCTGGAACCGTATCAAGAATATTTGCGTCCAAATGGATCCATCTCAACACGACTCAACACATTACTTCATACCACAGGCCTATAGGTGGCACTGTTTCTTTACAGAAATTGACCAAAACTTGCGCTTTACAAACAGACAGAATAGGCTATGACGAAATGGCTAGTGCAAGGAAACCAGAATTGTTTGTGTGGACTGATGGTGAACTGTCAACTGTAGTCAACTGTAAAACTAATACACTTTATTTTACGGTTTGTGAAGGGTGCAGTCCTGTCCTTTATTTGGCTAACGCAGGTAGGCCTACTAATCACCTTTACTTTCTTTGGTTGTAGGATAGTCCGTGATTCACATTAGTTTTGGCTATCACCGCAATTAGGCTACTAAACACAAGGCTTACCCAAGTTCTAGGCTATTCTGTCGCCACATTTATAATATTGCTATAAAACCTTCGTTAGTAACAGTCAATACTTTTGCCTGCATCAAATCGCGCATTTGCATTCAGTGTGCTACCATCGGCTTAGCGTGAGTTCTAAGCGTCTTTGTATGCTTATATCTGATTTCACTCGACTGTGAATGCATGTATATATGTTGTAAGACATGTAAAATAAATGAATGACATTGGCACTACGCACAAATTAATGTAGCCTAAACTTACACCGCACTTTCCTAATAACTTGCTAGAAAGCTAGAATGCATAAAAAACACCGGGAAAAACAGTGTTCAGTCCACCAAGTCATAAGCTATCGGCGCTGCGCAGCACCAGTTGTGATATTTATCTTACGGAGTGTAATCGTAGGTAATGTCATGTATGAAAACTAGTATTGTTAGGCAATACTATAAGTGCAACTCCAGGGCAGCTGAGGTGTGGCGATGACATCATCGATACGCAAGCAGGATGTGCGGTTTCGCTGTCTAAACGAATTCAAACGGGCTACGGTTTCAGATTTTTCCACTCTGGGACCAGGTTTCAAGAAAGTGCGGTTTCGGGCAGTGCGTTTACAGAATTCGTTTGGACGCTCGGCCAAGACGAAGCAAAACCTCTGTGTTTAACCCAAAAAGCGTCTCCGTGTGGACAGGCCCTGAATAACAGACCCGCCAGAATGTGCGTTATAATCCTTTTTAAGAGCAAGATGTTTTTGGTACCCTATGCACACTGAATGTTCTTAAATAACAATGATCATCAGTAATATTCGACCATTAATTTGGGTAAATGGGCAAGCGTGACCACCTTGATTGGCTGATTGGCTGATGATTGTAACGCGGGCATGATTCCAAACACCTCCCTTACGATGATGAGTGACAGGTGACAGGTCTCAGAATGCGTGCGATACACAAGGACAGAAGATGATGAATAACTGGGGCCGTAGGCTATTCAGAAAGGCTTTTATCTTACTACTAGGAGTAGGCTACTCCTAAATCGCACTTAAAGATTTTAGCTTGGAGTTTTCTCTTAAAAGTTATTCACAAAGCCTTTCAGACAATTCCTAAACTAGGAGTGAGTCTTCGTGGCTATGGATGACGTCATTACTCATGCACGAGCTTGACTGAAGTGACCACCTTGATTGGCTGACGATTGTAACGCGGGAATTCCAAACACCTCTCTTCCGATGATGAGTGACAGGTGACAGGTCGGAGAATGTGTGCGCTACACAAGTAGTGTGAATTGGAAGCGATTGGAAGCTCCTGTTGCGCATAGGCTACGCATTTAAAAACATCGCAACGTAAAATGCCACAAAAAAGCTGTTTATGAATAGGTCTAACGGCTCCCACACACAGCTGCGTGCATCGCGTTGCTGGAGACGCATCCCATTCACTTTAAATGGGCTCACGTGATCCGTTGCCGAACTGAATTGTGGGTCCGTCGCGTCGCGTTTCTCCCGCTGCTCGCGTTGAGGAGTTCAGCTGTTGCTGCACCGACAGACGGCACCGGCCAATCAAGCCAATCTACGGACGGCACCAACCAATCACATTACGGTTTTACTTCAAGTCATTTGCATAGCTACCGTCGGGAACACCCACTGGAATGCGTTGACGGAACGCAGCTGTGTGTGGGAGCCGTTAGTGAGTTAGGAGTCCTCTCGACTTAAGTTGTCCCAGACTTAGGTGCTACTTTTAGGTCTAAAATGCTTCGTGAATTACTTTTTGTGAGAAAATTAGGAGTCCTAAAGTTAGGAGTGATACGCCCATTATTTTTAAGAGTTGCTCCTAAATTCGCCAGTTAGGAGCTACTTTTAGCCTTAAAATTCTTTGTGAATACGGCCCCTGAATAAAAAGGCCTAGCCTAAATGAATCAAGGCAAAACAAATAGCCTAGTAGCCTAATGAAACGGATTGATGTAGTATCTTTGTAACATTATTAAATTATTCTGTTACTATGCCTACGTTTGCAAAAGAGAACATTTTAATTTGATTCACAATAATGTTACATTTAATTTACATGTTGACAATGATTAGCCTAGTTTTGGTTGTTGTTGGCGGTGTTATTGCATGTTAGTTATGCCTACAATGCAAAATTGCTTCCTCACGATTGGAAGCTCCTGTAGCTGCATAGGATTTCAAAACACGGCAAAATGCCGCAGGTTTGTGAATAGGTCTGTGAGTAAGGAGTCCTCTTGACTTCTTTTAAGCTGTCAGAGGTGGGAAGGTGTGATTTGTTGGGGGCAGGGCCGGACTAACTGGGCACAAATGTCTGATGGCCCCCCTTCCCCCCAGCCAACGTGAATCGGGTGGTTAGTTAATAGGCCTATCGTGAAGATTTTTCTTGCCATCTAAGGCACGAGCGCATCTGTGAGGCCAAGCCTCACCAAGTAGCTCGTTTGTTTACAACTAACATTCCATTTAACTGCTTTCTAGGCTATGCCGAAATAGTTTTCAACATTTTGAATATTAGTGCCGGGTGAATTGAAATGTTCTCAAAGTAGCCTTATGGCTGAAAGCTGCTTGGGATCCCCCCCGTCAAGCAATATAACCATACAAACGCGCTTCCTGCACTCATTGTTTCAAAAGGAGTAATTTTGGCTTTGTCAGAACTGAAGAGCTGTGGACGGCACGGCACGGCATGCCCAATGAAAATAAATTAACGCAACGCAACACAACACAGACCCCGCTTCTCTCGCGTCAGTCACTGACATGAACGAAACACAGAACCCGCTTCTCTCACGGCAGTCACTGACAGTAACCTAGAATAAATGCATGGGGAAAAACACTTCCCCATGACAAAGACATCGTAAAACACTGAAGTTAATATTTTGTCACTAGCAACATACATCTGTCCTTTGTCAAATGTGTTATGTTCCAAGTAGCCTATGCGTAATTCTGCTTCATAAAGTTGAACAAATACATTTGCTTATTTCACAGAAAAATATAAATAGCCAGTTAGGGTCTACAGTGCAGAGTTGGTAAGTTATGGTAGGCCAACTTGCAGTGAACATACAAACAGGGGAAATTATTTCTCTAGTAGCTAAGTAGCCTCAGGTGCGCACGTAGACATAAGGCCGAACATGCAAGCGCCAATGAATCGTGCTCGGTGATGGTGGTGTCCGTGCACCACGTTTTGTTAACATAAATGCACAAACCCCCACCTCTGGTCTTACCGGAGTCAGCTGTTTTGTCGGCACGGAGAATGCAGCGTCCAGCTAGCTCGATAGCGTTGTTGGGTATTTCGCTGTTAAGACAAGTTTCTGTGAAAATCATGATGTTGCTGTTGCAGTCCATAATCATTCTGTGTGTGGTGAAAAGCATGCTGTTGCTGTTGCAGTCCATGCGTGTGTGTGTGTGTGTATGTGCGTGTGTGTGTGTGTGTGTGCGTGCGTGCGTGCGTGCGTGCGTGCGTGCGCGTGTGTGCGTGCGTGCGTGCGTGTGTGTGTGCGTGCGTGCGTGCGTGCGTGCGTGTGTGTGTGTGTGTGTATGTGTGTCAGGGAGCGAACACTGGCAAGGAAAAGGCTTGGAAGAGGAGTCGATGTGGAGTTAGCTTTAGCTTTAGCTCAAACTCCTCCACGAGATCCCCTTTGTTTACGTTTCCTGGACCGTCTGAAGTTCCTTTCGGTCCGTGTGGCAGAGTTCGTGGGTCTCATTGATTAAGATGTCGGGATTGCAGGAACCAATGTCCAAAAGTTCCTGTCAGGGGTACAATATGTACGCTAAACTGTTTTTACCGAAAATACTTGAAATAAACAACCATTTTTACCAGTAATTTACAAAATCCGGAGAGACACAGGGCGTCGCACCACCAACTTGGTCTTGGAACACCTTGTAGTGCCGCTCGACCTTAATGCTCTGAGGTCAGTGGCAGAATGCTCAAGACTTATACACATGAGACAAGCAGAATGCGTGCAGGCTGAAAAGCGCTTATTTGAGCGGTGAGTGTGTAAGAGTGGTGTGTGAGTGAGCTTTTTTTGACTTACACACACACACACACACACACACACACACAGGCACATAACACACACACACACACACACTGACGCATGCTTTTTTTGACTTACGCACATGGGAGAATTTGCTCCTACAGTAAGTCACTACGAATGCTGCAGACCATGTCACTTGCGTGCGAAACTGAGCTCCTTCGAGCTGGAAATTGTTTTGGGATCCTGAGTTGCGCACCAGTCATCTCTAGTTGCGCACACACACACACACACAACACATGCACATACACACACTCTCTCACACACACCAGTCATCTCTAGTTGCGCACACACACACACACACAACACATGCACATACACACACTCTCTCACACAAACCAGTCATCTCTAGTTGCGCACACACACACACACACAACACATGCACATACACACACTCTCTCACACACACCAGTCATCTCTAGTTGCGCACACACACACACACACAACACATGCACATACACACACTCTCTCACACACACCAGTCATCTCTAGTTGCGCACCAGTCACTCCTGGGATACCTGGCAAGCAGGGCCGGCTTAACAAAGGGGGCTATGTGGGCTGCAGCCTCTGGGGGCCTCATCGGTGAGTCAACAGAACGCGTGCATAACATGAGAACAAAAATCAGAGGGAGCACAAAAATAACTAGCAAAAATGTCAAAGAAAGCATCCGGATAAAAAAAGAAAGTGAAAGGATCTAAAGGATGAAAGAAGATTAGAATTACTAAAGAAGACACCAGAATTAACAAATATGTGGAGTGCTTCCACGAATCCACCGGCTAGCCAGCCTGCTGCTGTGGTTGCGGCAAAAGACTCACTCAGGACACAGACAATACAAACCACAGCATCTAGGAGAGGACCTAGGAGAGGACATCTTAAGCTTTGTATTCATCTACAACTAATCTAGGAGAGGACCTAGGAGAGGACATCTGAAGCTTTGTATTCATCTACAACTAATCTAGGAGAGGACCTAGGAGAGGACATCTGAAGCTTTGTATTCATCTACAACTTTACGTGTATGCAGTATATGTGCTTGTGTGTGTGTGTGTGTGTGTGTGTGTGTGTGTTTGTGTGTAGACTGACCAGATCTAGGAGAGGACATCTTAAGCTTTGTATTCATCTACAACTTTAAGTGAAAACGAATGGATTTGGACAGACAAGGTTTCCACCCGACTGCAGCGATATGTATGCAGTTTATGTACTTGTGTGTGTGTGTGTGTGTGAGTGTGTGTGTGTAAGTGTGTGTGTGTGAGTGTGTGTGTGTGTAAGTGTGTGTGTGTGTGTGTGTGTGTGTGTGTGTGTGTGTGTGTAGACTGACCGGAGGCCGTGGCAGGTGGACAGGGCTGCCCAAGACTGTGGAACTCCCCTGAGGTTGCCATGGTAATAGCAATGCTCCCCTCCCTACAGACAGACACAGTGGACTGAGTCATCAGACACACACACACGCGCACACACACACACACACATATACACACGCACATGCATGCACATGCACACACACACACACGCATGCATCCGTGCGCAAAACACACACACACACACACACACACATGCATGCGCAAAACACACACACACACACACATGCGCATAACACACACACACACACACACACACACATACACACATGAATGGATTTATGTGAATGTGTGTGTGTGTGTGTGTGTGTGTGTGTGTGTCTTCCAGGCCCTTACCGTAGTTTGGACACTCTTTCCATCTTTATCAAACACGCGTTCCACATAGTCAGAGGACAACAGATCACTAAAGCACAGATAAATCACACACACACACACATAACAGATCACTAAAGCAGATCATATAGAGACACATTTATTAATCAACACACACACACACACACACACAACAGATCACTAAAGCAGATCATATAGAGACACATTTATTAATCAACACACACACACCACAAGCCTATACTGTAACGATACACCAACCTCACGATTCGGTTCGTGGATGAGTGTCGCGATTTCGGTTTCGAATCGCATATCGTTACAGCCCGATACTGTGAGAGTCAGTGTTGTCCCTGAACTCGTTCATTCTGGTGTCTGTGAACGGCACGCTCTTTCAGTTTAACTTTGTTCAATAGGGTGTCAGATTTCTACAGAGCCTTCCACGCGAAAACCCGGCTAAAATACACCGTAAAAAGGCCTTAATATGGCAGCATGCAGGTCACCATTTGTCAAACTATGGGCCGCGGTCCGCAACGTGGACAATGGTCTGCAGAGTGAAATTATTCAAGGAGCCGCGGACAGAAAAAGAAAACAAACGTTTCTGCAATTAGTAGTAAATACTTGTTACTTTGGTGTCATCAAACATAGAGGCATAGAATTAAGTTGTGGTATGAGCATTTATTCAATGCATGCGTGTGCACTTTGGTAGCAAAGCTAAACTTCAACCTATTGGAAGGCTATTTAATTATGAAACGACATTTAATAGAATGACGTGGATTTATGCAACTTCCATAAAAACAGAGCACAGACTATATAAAACACTGTCTAGCATTAAGTATTAAAGTCAGCCAAAAGCTATTATAGTCTTAGTTAAAGATAGTTAAAGGTCTCCAGATCATTGATTTACGCATGATCTGATCTGCCATTTACCATTCCAAAAGCTGGTATTGTGTTTCCTGAATCCTTACATTCAGGCATTCAAATGAAATGTAATTAAATAGCATATAAATATTCTATCAGTGTATGATGCTTGCATGAGGAAACATCCCAAAACAACGGCACCCATATAATTGCTGTTGTTTTGAGAAGTATTTCTCATGCAAGCATCATGCAACTATGCAAAAACAATGAAACTGATTGTAGCAGAATGAAGTGGTGCAGTGCCCACTTTTCATTCAAGCACAGTTGGCGGCATCGTGAGTGGCTCTCGGTAGCCAGATATGGGCCAATCAGTACAACAATGCCTCTATTTAAATTCAAGGACCCTCATTGTGTTATGCCAGACGTCAAAGGCCCGCCCCTTTTTACCGCCCTGACAATTGCCATCGCCGCAGGTATGATCAGGCTTCCTGTGCTATTTTACTGGTAAAGTCTTTTTATATTGTTACTCACACTTAGTGCTTTGTCGTAGAGTCTCCCCCTCCCTGTGCGGCATTGGCCTCCCGCTGGCTGGATGTGCGTCCAGTGCAGTCCCCGGGTATGTTATATCCATTTGTACGAAGTGAAGTACTCAAGTAGTTCCCGTTTTAAGTGAGTATTTTGTGTGTTCCAGGGATCACTATGTAGCAGGGGAGCGGCTGTCAATTGGCTACATTGACAAGAACTCTGCTGCTTTGCCTACGTAATTTTTAGCCTACGACTTCTTCATGTGCCCGTCTAATCAGCACCACTGGTTCCGCGGTTAACGTGGCCTGCAGCTAGCTTGTCGTAGCCTACGCTAGTGGACTACGCATAGAGGCCTTGGACTAGAAAGCCACTGGAACTCATTCGGGTGCTATAGCGCTCGTTAGGAAGGAATGGGTGCTTGACGAACGGACCCTATTTTATTGAATGTTTTTCTCTGTTCTGCGTTGCATCCTGTTATTGTCTGTGTTGTTTGTAGCCTACGTTTGTCTGTCTGTTTCTTTGTTTCTTATACACTTGACTGGAGGCCGTTTCCCCTAGTGCTGTTGATCGCCAAAGTGTTGACCTTTGTTTTGTGATTTGTCTTTCTGTTTGCACTAATCTTTGTTAATTTGTTTTGTCCTCACTAAGGGGAGGCTGTGAAGCTGCGGATCCTTAGTGTGACTGTTTGTTTTATTGGTTGTTGTTTGATTTACTTTGTTACACTTTATGTGAGCTGTCTGTAATCCTTGTCCGTCCCCTCTGTTTAGGTGCTGAGAGCCGAAAGTGGGAGCAGTTCCTGGTGGTGATGGGTTCCCATCTTTGTGTGCTGTGACATTTGTCTCTCACTGAGTGTATCATTGCCGCGTGTGTGTGTGTGTGTGTGTGTGTGTGACCAAGCACGTGTGATTGGGTGCCTCCTTCGGATACTCATTATTATCCACTGCCCTCCCACCGGTAAGCCTCAGCCCTCTTCCTGTTTTATGTGTACAGTATGTGAATTTACAGTGTAAAAATAAATAATTGTTTTTATGGAACCATGTCTCTGTCGGTTCTACGAACCTGAGTGCCTTACTGGGTTAAGGATATTAATCTCTGAATTATATCTTTGGGTGAAAGTCCCATCGTGGCGTAGTCAGCTATTGTGTAAAATCTCTACCACTTGCCACATATTGTAGGCCTAATTATATTTTACATTAGTAAAGCAGTACTCTGATGTGCATGTTTTCACAAACTTTTGTGAACAATCTTAGCACTTTAAACATTGACTGTTTTGAAGTGCATGTATAGCAATATAGTATAAAAATAATAATAATTGTGATATCGTTATTATAATTTGATGGGGGGTGGGAGGAGCTCCATCAACAACCTGTCTCTCAACACCTCTAAGACCAAAGAGGTGGTGGTAGACTTCCGGAGGATGGGGACTGACCATGCCCCTATCTACATCAACGGGGACACTGCGGAGAGGGTCAAGGACTTTAAATTCCTGGGGACATACATTTCACAGGACCTCACATGGGCAACCAACATCACAGCTCTTGTGAAAAAGGCACAACAGCGGCTATATTTTCTTAGGTCGCTCAACAAAACCAACCTCCCCCAGAAACTGCTACTATCCTTTTACAACTGCTCCATCCAAAGCATCATCTCACATGACATTCTGGTGTGGTTTAGCAGCTACGCCACTGCTAATAGAAAAGCTCTGGACAGAGTAAGGAAATCTGCTCAAAATATAATTCAAACACAGCTGCCATCACTCACAGACATATATCACACCAGATGCCTGCAACGTGCAAAAAACATAATCAAGGACTTCACCCATCCAGGCCATGATCTGTTCACCCTTTTGCCATCTGGAAGGCGCGACAGTTCCCTCCAGTGTCGCACCTCTAGACTCTCTAAGAGTTTTTACCCAAGTGCCATTAAACACCTGAACAATTGATGGCACTGCACCCTTTGGACTGTCTTTTTTAGCTACTTATTTATTTATTACTGTGCATATATTGTCTTGCTGTCTTTTGTCTTAGGTGTAGTTCATGTTCCATGTTTCATGTGTCTTGTTATGTGTCACCACTAGGGGAAGTGCAATTGAATTTCGTTGTCACTATGTGCAATGACAGGAAAGGCACTCTAATTCTTCTAGGTGGGCCCTATGAGCCCAAAGTATGCCTTGACTGGGCCTCAGATCAAAGAGAAGTTTGAGAAAGGCTGATGTAGACGACAAAGCAGCAAGGAGGCGTCGTAGGATCATTTAAACAAGTTTTATGACAAGGGCGGTGAGGATGGAAAAAATCATACATTTCTGTGCAAACTTTGCCTGCACTTCAGTCACATCCACAGCAAACCTGAAACGGCACATTGAACTGAAGCACCTGGCTAGCCTTTCAAGGTATGTGCAAGCCAATAAAAAATCAAAAGACTGTCAAGACAGATCCTCAACCCAAATTAATAACATATGAAAAAAAATGAACTATGAACTAGTTCATTTTTGGAAAGTGTGAACTTAGTTCAAAATTTTGAATTATGAACTATGAACTGAACTAGTTTATTTTAAAATTTGTGAACTGAACTTTGAACTAGTTCACATAGAAAGTGAACTTTCCCAACACTGGTGAGAGTGTGTGTGTGTGTGTGTGTGTGTGCGTGTGTTATTATACCCCACATGCCTATACTGTGTAGGTACTGCGTCATATCGCACTTTTCTGCTTTTTTGCACTTCTGGTTACAGTTTTCGCCCATATTGCTCACACACTGAAACTGACCAGTGGTCTCCAACACGGTGCCCGCACACTGAAACTGACCAGTGGTCTCCAACACGGTGCCCGCAGGGTGAGGTCCTCCCAGCGCAGCTTCTAAAAATAGCCAACAAGTCGGCTGCCGGTCACGCTCTAAAAAGACGCTCCATTGTGACGTTTTTATTAGATATTTAATTCTAGACCGGAACCATTTTAAGAATGTATGTAGTCATACATCTGTAACATTAAATTGATATTGGTTTGTAGCTGGGTTAATTTGTAGCTGGGTTAAATTGTAGCTGGGTTAATTTGTAGCTGGGTTAAATTGTAGCTGGGTTAATTTTAGCCGTTGACTCCGAATCCGTTTCCATCTTTAAACAACAACGGAAGCGGAACACATACACGCTGCTCGCACGCATAGAGATTAAAGGGGGCAAAAACTTGCTCGTCTGGTGTAGCCAATATCCAATGGAAGCATATATTTGCAAAAGTCTTCTTTGCGTGTCCATTCCGTGTTCGTCCCATACAGTTCTTGCATTATTGTTCAAGGACTGAAAAACAATTGCTTTAGCTCACAGGCTTTTTCTCCTCCGTACTGGCGTAGCAATAGCGCTGAACATGTTGTGGCATGCATGTGTGTGTGCGTGTGCGTGTGTGTTTGTGTGTGTGTGTGTGCATGCATGCCACAATATACTGTGCATTACCCGGTGAAAAACAAAACCTTTTTTATGTCAGATCATGGAGAGATTTCAGATGTGCAATAACTATAAAAGGCGTCTTCATAAGTTGCACAAAGACTGGGGTGTTTCATATAAAAACATCAGTGTGAGTGAGTGAGTGTGTGTGTGTGTGTTCTATATAAAACACATCAGTGTGAGTGAGTGAGTGAGTGTGTGTGTGTGTGTGTGTGTTCTATATAAAACACATCAGTGTGAGTGAGTGTGTGTGTGTGTGTGTTCTATAAAAAACACATCAGTGTGAGTGAGTGTGTGTGTGTGTGTTCTATATAAAACACATCAGTGTGTTGCTGTTGATTTGAAAGAGTAATTCAAACGGTTTTGTTGCAATAATTACATTTTTAGAAAGGATTGTTGAGTTTTGATTGCAGTGTTTCATTTTGGCATAGATTTGAGTTGCTTATCTCCAAGTGCTATGTCTTATATGGCTGTGTGTTCGACATAATTAGACAAAATCTGCAAAAAGTGTGTAAGCAATAAATACTGAAAACGCTCCAAACAATAAATACTGAAAACGCTCCAAACAACTCCATTTCGTTGTCTCTGTACTTGTACTTTGCACAATGACAATAAAGTTGAATCTAATCTAATGTCATCTAAGTGTGTGCGCGTGTGTGGGTATGTGTATGTGTGTGTGTGTGTGTGTAATGTAATGCCTTTATTTGTCCCCCAGTGGGGCAATTCGTTTTGCAGCAGTAAGAGCACACAATGTCAAAAAATACATAAAAACACATAATATAATAAATAACATGGTGCACATCATTCACATAATATAATAAATAACATGGTGCACATCATGGTCATAGGTGAGTAAACTACCGTTTCCTCCTAGCGTTTAGAAGGGAGACAGCAGAAGGAACAAAGGAGTGTTTGAATCTATTTGTTTTAGCAAATGGGAGTCTGAGGAATGAACCTGATGGTAGAAACGGAAACTGTTGATGTAGAGGATAAGAACAGTCAGACAAGATGGAGTTTGCTTTCT
>NC_055959.1:41368130-41385630 GCF_018492685.1 Alosa sapidissima | reverse complement strand
TTCAGGAGCCGTTTGGGTTCCGTTATCTCCACATCTTGGTCCTTCGAATGCTCCCAATCGGAAATATCCTTCCACGTCCCGTTAGCTTGAGGAGAAGTAGAGGCAAAGTTGTGTTCCAATGAAGACAACGTTTATAAAGCATTATCTTAGTCTACTATATGGGCCGTAATGTCCTACTTGGTGTCCCAGAACTAGAAGCATAACACGTGACGTTACTAACTGGCCTACCAAGAGAAATATATCTTCCGCGCGCTTGTCTGATATCCTCCAGCTCGGGCCCGCCTCGCGCTTACCTGTGCAGGTCACTGAAGCAGAGAGCGCCGCGAGGAGTAGACAGCACGAGGAGAGCATCTTCGAAATGCTCACGCGTTATTGGAGAGTGCGCGGAGGCCACCGAACACAGTAGCCTACGGAAAAGTATCCTGTCCAGCCTCCAGAAATTGGCTTTGTACCAGAAAACTAACAACACTAGTGAACACGACTAAACCAAACAGTTGACGTGCCTAGTTCTGAAGCTGCCGTTCATCTCGCTATTAAGATCAAAATCTAAAGCTAAAATAAGCACACAGTTCACAGACGCTAAGTTGTTGCTCTGTTTGGCATGCCAGGGTCTGTGTGTGTGTGTGTGTGTGTATGAAGGTGAATGCGTTTGGTTTGCCATTGATCGCGGGCGGGGAGAAAGGTACAGAAAGAAATTTGAGCACAAGAGTAGTTGAGTTTCTCTCCAGAACGGGTAGAGCACGTGAGATGGAGCACACACACACATGGTTAGTACATCTCAGAGCCCAGTTCAAAAAACAAACCCTTTTCCTGTTCAGACCATGTCCTCTCACACATTTTATATAGGCCTACTTTATTTGATTCCACTTTACAAGTCAAGTTACATTAGGAATCAAATCTTCTGAATAATCCAGTAGATTAAAGCCGTTCAGCAATCTATCATGAGTTTACAGATTCAAGGGTATAGGAAGCATAGTCTCTTCCAAATAAACATGCTTCCTATAATTGCTGATATGGAACAGTACTTCACTAGCTGCTTGGCCTTAGTTTTATCCCCAATGCAAAGTCCACGGACCGCCAACCTATGTACATGACCTAGGCTACCAAACACTAACACAATGAGCTTGCATATCCTAGGTTCTCAGTGGCAGAAATCAAAGGCTGGTATTTGAGAGTTTTTGTACAGTAGGCCTATGAGTCCTCCATAAATAGGTCAAAAGCACATGACACTTTAAATATTTTAACTTTTCTAGCATTCTAAGAAATGGAGATAATGATGGTTAATACATCTCAGAGCCCAGTTCACAAAACAAACCCAGTTCCTGTTCAGAGCATGTCCTCACACACACACACACACACACACACAAAGGTGACTGGTGTCCTCCAGCTGCAGACAGAATGGAGAATTCCAGAAATAGTTGGCGCAGGAAGGGATCGGGTGGTGCTGCTGACATCAGCGGGTGGAGATCGATCGGAGGAGACGGAGATCAGGAAAGGAGTACAAGAGGACGTCCTTCAACATACACACACACCCTTCAGCCTGGGTGTACACACACACACACAGGTCAGGTATAGTATAGTATTGTGTCGTATAGTCAGAGACTTTCTAATGAGACACAGCTTAGTTTGTAACGTGAATATGGCAGTTGTTTACACATATCCCGCCCCTTCCGCAGCAAAAATGTCAACATGTGAATACATCATGCCAATCATGTGTTGTGCTGTGAATACATCATGCCAATCGTGTGTTGTCGCCACTGGAGCAAGGTTGGTGTCATGAAGCCTTGCACACTCGCATTTCTGCTGAAATAGATGCCCGATAAACTTTGCAATATGGGCGGTGGAGGGACTGAAAGGACTTTGGCTACACGTGTAGAGATTAACTGTGTGGAGTTTTGGCTACACGTGTAGAGATTAACTGTGTGGAGTTTTGGCTACACGTGTAGAGATTAACTGTGTGGAGTTTGACTGTATGGAGGTGAAGTCTATAGAGGTTAACTGTAGCGATTAATTCTATGGAGCTGAACTGGATGGTGGTCAACTCTACAGTTAATCTCCATACAGTTCATCTCTACATTTTCCCTCTGAGATGAACTGTATGGAGATTAACTCTATGGTGGTTAACTGTAGAGATGAGCTCTATGGTGGTTAACACCATAGCTCTTTAGAGAACATCTACTCTCATAGCAACACTTACAACAAGTCTTACTGATCCTAGCACTCACCAGCCGTTTTAAACTGACAAGTAACTGTTAAAAACAGCACTCACAGATGCACTTATTCTTACTGTACTCTAATGTTTTTTAAACGGTCCTAAAATTGTGAGAATTGTTCTAAAACTTACTGTTTACCATGTTGTTAGTCGCTTTGGTTAAAAAAGCGTCAGCCAAATGTAATGTAATGTAACTGTATGGCGATGAGCTCTATGGTGGTTAACTATGTTGATGAGCTCTATGGTGGTTAACTGTGGAGATGAACTCTATGGTGGTTAACTGTATGGAGATGGAGGAGAACTGTACAGACGACCTGCTCTGAGGAGCATCAGAAATCAGGGCCCGTCAGCAGCATGGTTATAGTTATAATGGGCCAGTCAGCATCATGGTTATAATGGGCCAGCCAGCATCATGGTTATGGTTATAATGGGCCAGTCAGCATCGGATAGATACTTGATCCCCAAGGGGAGATTCAAGAATGCCAGCATCAGGGTGTTTAATGATTAGGATGCAGCATCAAGGTGTTTAATGATTAGAATGCAGCATCATGGTGTTTAATGATTAGAATGCAGCATCATAATGATTAGAATGCAGCATCATGGTTTTCAATGATCTTTTATTGTTCAGTCTGAAGAGAACAATGGGGAACACAAACACACAATAAAAAATGTAAAAAAAAAAAACGTCAGTGTGGGTGAGAACACAGCGGCAGCAACACCATAAACTGCATAAAACCTCCTAAAAAATGAAATCATAATAATAATAATAATAAAAACATCAACGAAAACTGGCCAACGCATGATCCACAGTCACCATACAACTTCTGGAAGAAACAGTTCAACTACACACACACCATTACACACACAAACCATTTAAACGTTTCACTCACACACACACACACCATTTAAACGTTTCACTCACACACACACACACACACCATTTAAACGTTTCACTCACACACACACACACACCATTTAAACGTTTCACTCACACACACCATTTAAACTTTTCACTCACACACACCATTTAAACTGTTCACACACACCATTTAAACTGTTCACACACACACACCATTTAAACTGTTCACACACACACACACACACCATTTAAACTGATCACACACACACACACACACCATTTAAACTGATCACACACACACACACACACCATTTAAACTGATCACACACACACACACACACCATTTAAACTGATCACACACACACACACACACACACACACCATTTAAACTGTTCACTCTCACACACACATACTCACACCATTTAAACTGTCCACTCTCTCACACACACACACACACACACCATTTCAACTGTTCACTCTCTCACACACACAGAAACAGTTCCACTCCCTGGCACACAGCCAAGTCAGTCAATCATCTCTACACACACACACTTTAGCAGAGATGAAGCACTTAAGATAATTGTGTGTGTGTGTGTGATTCACCCAGCTCATTAAATACTCAGGTCTGTTCCAGAGCACAGAGAAACACACACACACACACACACACACACACACGGGAGGATTAGACAGATGGAGTGTGGTAGGATATCAAAAGATCCCTGCGCCCACACACACTCCGATAATATTTCACTTAACTGTTGTGTACGTACACACACATACATACACACACACACACACACACACACACAGGCCTGAGCAGCAGTAATGCCTAATGAGGTAAACCCACACACACTGCAAGCAGCCTGGCACAATCTCCTACTCATGTCCTGTGTCCACACACACAGATGCAGATGTGGGCGTGGTTTGCTCCCAGGAGGGCGTGGCCAGTGTGTGTGTGCGGAACAGAGGCGGCTGTGGCAGTCTTGGAGGGGAGAGCAGCTCTCTCTCTGTGTGTGTGTGTGTGGATAGAGTGTGTGTGTGTGCGTGTGAGCTGAGTGTGTGTGTGTACTGAGCGTATGGTGATTGTGTGTGTGTGGTTAGCGTGTGTGAGCTGAGTGTGTGTGTGAGGTGGAGGTGTGTGTGGTTAGCGTGTGGTGAGTGTGTGTGTGCTGAGTGTCTGTGTGAGGTGTGTGTGGTTAGCATGTGGTAAGTGTGTGTGTGAGGTGTGTGTGGTTAGTGTGTGGTGAGTGTGTGTGTGTGGTGTGTGTGGTTAGCGTGTGGTGAGTGTGTGTGTGTACTGAGCGTGTGGTGATTGTGTGTGTGAGGTGTGTGTGTGTGTGTGTGTGTGTGTGTGTGTGTGTGAGCTGAGTGAGCGTGTGTGGTTAGCGTGTGGTGAGTGTGTGTGTGTGGTGTGTGTGGTTAGCGTGTGGTGATTGTGTGTGTGAGGTGTGTGTGTGTGTGTGGTTAGCGTGTGGTGATTGTGTGTGTGAGGTGTGTGTGTGTGTGTGTGTGTGTGAGCTGAGTGTGTGTGTGTGGTTAGCGTGTGGTGAGTGTGTGTGAGCTGAGTGTGTGTGTGAGGTGTGTGTGGTGAGTGTGTGTGTGGATAGTGTGTGTGTGGTTAGCGTGTGGTGAGTGTGTGTGTGAGCTGAGTGTGTGTGTGAGGTGTGTGTGGTAGCTGCTGTCCTGGTGTCCAGTGCAGCTCTGCAGCAGCAGGTCCAGCTGTGCTCGGTAGCGCCCCCCCGAGGCTGAGGCGGCCGGCGGTACTGCAGGAGCCAGACGCAGCAGCAGCCCGTCGTCCCAGTCCGAGTTCGACGAGTCCGAACCCTCCCAGCACTCGTCCAGGCCGGAGGGGGTGTGTGTGTGTGCGTGTGCGTGTGCGTGTGTGTGCGTGTGTGTGTGTGGTGAGAGTGTGGGGGGGCTGTTGGGGCGCGGGTCAGCTTTGGTGGGCGTGTCATACTGGAAGTAGGGGTAGAGCAGCGGAGGGCCCAGCTCCCACAGACAGGAAGTGGTCATGGGCTCTTCCTGTAGATCTGGGGGTGGAGTCAGAGGGGGCGGCTGTCCCCCAGAGGCGGTTCTGCAGCGTTTGGGGGCGGGCTTATCACATTCTGAAAGGCTGCGTTTCCGTAGGTTGAAGTCACACTCTGGTTGGTATGGCAACAGCATTGGTGGCGAGAGACCACTCCCACTGCTCTTCACAAACCAATCACAGTCCAGTGTCTCTCCAGACACGCCCACTTCCAGTGTCCAAGCCTCATTCTCACGCCACTGCTCCACCAATGGCAGCACTACAGCAGGTGAGGGGGCGGGGCTGACTGCATCAGAGGTGAGGGGCATGTGGGAATGGGTGAGATCTGATTGGTAGGAGGGTGGTGCATGGGTGAGATCTGATTGGTAGGAGGGTGGTGCATGGGTGGGGCTCTGGGACGCGCCGACTGCTGGAGTGGGGGGGTCTACTGCCACAATGGGAGGGTCTGTGGCACTGTGTGTGTGTGTGGGGGTGGGTGCGTGTGTGTGTGTGGGAGGGTCTGTGGCACTGTGTGTGTGTGTGGGGGTGGGTGCGTGTGTGTGTGTGGGAGGGTCTGTGGCACTGTGTGTGTGTGTGGGGGTGGATGTGGGAGGGTCGGTGGCGCTGGGTGTGCGTGTGGGGGTGGGTGTGTGTGTGTGCGTCATGTCAGGTTTGGGTGTGTGTGTGTCTGTGTGTGTATGTGACTGCATGTCAAGGCTGTGAGTTTGTGTGTGAGTGTGTGCCAGCTTCTCTGGGTTGTGTGTGTGTGTGTCTGTCAGCATCTCTATGCTGTGTGTGTGTTGAGGTGTGTGTATGAGTGTGTGTGTGTCTGCCAGCATCTCTATGCTGTGTGTGTGTTGAGGTGTGTGTATGAGTGTGTGCGTGTCTGCCAGCATCTCTATGCTGTGTGTGTGTGTGTGTGTGTCTGCCAGCATCTCTATGCTGTGTGTGTGTTGAGGTGTGTGTGTGTCTGTGACGATCCCTGGGCTGTGTGTGAGTGTGTGTGACACCATCTCTGAGATATGTGTGAGCTGAAGTGTGTGTGAGAGGGTTTCTGGGTCATGCGTGTGATGGGGTGTGTGTGTGAGTGCCTGCACCCCAGGACTGTGTGGGTGAGTGTGTGTCTCCAGGTTGGTGTGGCTGTGTGTGGGTTGGAGTGTGTGTGTGGGTGTGTGTGTGTGTATCTGTGGCTCCAGGCTGGTGTGGCGGTGTGTGTGTGTGGGTGTGTGTGCCTCCTGGTTTGTGAGGCTGTGTGTGGGTTGGAGTGTGTGTGCGGGTGTGTGTGTGTGTATCTGTGGCTCCAGGCTGGTGTGGCTGTGTGCGTGTTGGAGAGTGTGTGCCTCCTGGTTTGTGTTAGGGCTGTGTGTGGGTGTGTGTATGTGTATCTGTGGCTCCAGGCTGGTGGGGCTGTGTGTGTGTTGGAGACTGTGTGTGTGTTGGGGAGTGTGAGTGTGTGTGTGTGTGTGTATCTGTGGCTCCAGGCTGGTGGGGCTGTGTGTGTGTTGGAGAGTGTGTGTGGGTGTGTGTGCCTCCTGGTTTGTGTTAGGGCTGTGTGTGTGTTGGAGAGTGTGTGTGTGGGTGTGTGTGTGTATCTGTGGCTCCAGGCTGGTGGGGCTGTGTGTGTGTTGGAGAGTGTGTGTGGGTGTGTGTGCCTCCTGGTTTGTGTTAGGGCTGTGTGTGTGTTGGAGAGTGTGTGTGTGGGTGTGTGTGCGTATCTGTGGCTCCAGGCTGGTGGGGCTGTGTGTCTTTAGCTCAGGGGTCAAGAGAGACTCAGGTGAAGACCTGCAGAGGAAAGAAACACACACACACACCCCAATATTACTATACACATTATAAAACACACACACACGCACCTCAATATTACTATACACATTATAAAACACACACACGCACCCCAATATTACTATACACATTATAACACACACACACCACAATATTACTATACACATTATAAAACACACACACACACACACACACACACACACACACACACACACACCAATATTACTATACACATTATAAAACACACACACACACACCCCAATATTACTATACACATTATAAAACACACACACACACCCCAATATTACTATACACATTATAAAACACACACACACACACACACACACACACACACACCCCAATATTACTATACACATTATAAAACACACACACCCCAATATTACTATACACATTATAAAACACACACACACACCAATATTACTATACACATTATAAAACACACACACGCACCCCAATATTACTATACACATTATAACACACACACACCACAATATTACTATACACATTATAAAACACACACACACACACACCAATATTACTATACACATTATAAAACACACACACGCACCCCAATATTACTATACACATTATAACACACACACACCACAATATTACTATACACATTATAAAACACACACACACACACACACACACACCAATATTACTATACACATTATAAAACACACACACACACCCCAATATTACTATACACATTATAAAACACACACACACACCCCAATATTACTATACACATTATAAAACACACACACACACACACACACACACACACACACACACACCCCAATATTACTATACACATTATAAAACACACACACCCCAATATTACTATACACATTATAAAACACACACACACACCAATATTACTATACACATTATAACACACACACACACACACCCCCCCCAATATTACTATACACATTATAAAACACACACACACCCCAATATTACTATACACATTATAACACACACACACACACACACACACACACGCACCCCAATATTACTATACACATTATAACACACACACACACACGCACCCCAATATTACTATACACATTATAACACACACACACACACCCCAATATTACTATACACATTATAACACACACACACCCCAATATTACTATACACATTATAACACACACACACACACACACACACCCCAATATTACTATACACATTATAACACACACACACCAATATTACACTATACACATTATAACACACACACACACATTATACTAAACACATTTTATTATACGGCTCTTCACAATGCTAGTAGAACGCTCCATTGACTTGAATGGGATTTCCCAACGTTCTACGGTAAAATAAATTCATGTAATTACCGCTGCAAACATATAATTACCACTGTCAATGGCAACGGGTTTTGTGCTTTTGATACGTCTTTCATATCACTACGCAAGGACTGGAACTTCATTCAAAAGTGAAAGCAGACGGTTGATCAGCTGTGTTCTAAAGAATGTTTGATTCAAGTTCAGCAGCGTGTGTTGTTGCGAACTATTTGTTTCTCAGCAAATGCCACGATGAACGGTAACAAATAGGCTAGGCTATGTAGGCTAAAGTCATATCGTGGGGAGTTTATTATTTCGTTTTGGCAAGTAGCCGTATAATAAGCGGGATAATGTATAGAACGCCGGTCATTATGGAAAAATAAGTCCCTTCAGGGCGAAACAAGACCCCTCCGCTGGTGCGTCGGGGTCCGGTTCGCCCTGTCGGGACTTATTTTCCCAATAATGACCGGCGTTCTATACATTATCCCTTACATAACACACACACCCCAATATTATACTATACACATAACACACCCCCCCGATATGTTTTGGATGAACTAGAGTGGTGGACACCGAAATTTTGACTATTGGTCCTGTCTCGACCTTTCTGACTCGTTTTGAATCGCCTTTGACTACTCTAAATGGTTGCCAACAGGCATACTGTAGTAGGCTACTCAAACATGTCCTAACACAACCCTTAATGTTCGTTTTCAAAACTGTGCAACTCACCGAGCGGTTAGTGGTGTTCGTTGATGTTCCAAAACAAGTAGCGTAGCGAAATACAGTTTCTGTCGTGTTTTATTTAACATTTTGTAAAATCCCATTGATTTCTGTTGGAAGACTCATTGCACGTTGATATTACTGCGCCACCGTCTATGCTTCAGGTTCAAATATTGAGCGGAAGTTTATACGCGGTTGTGAGGTGTCTGAATAAATAGTTCCACAACAGGCCTAGCAAATAAGACGGCTGGAAATAATACATTGCACCGATATATTTGCTTTTAATAATCAACGAACACCACTAACCACTCGGTGAGTTGCACAGTTTTGAAAACAAACATTAAGGGTTGTTTTAGGACATGTTTGAGTAGCCTACTACAGTATGCCTGTTGGCAACCACTCTGAGCAGTCAAAGGCGATTCAAAACGAGTCAGAAAAGTCGAGACAGGACCAATCGTCAAAATTTCAGTGTCCACCACTCTAGTTCATCCAAAACAAACCAGAAAAGGGACTCAAAGTGCTAAAAACCGGAATTTTGCTTTAATGAGTGTCAAGTCTGTTTTCAATAGCATTTAAATGAGTGTCAACCAGGCTTGGAATTTCACCATTCTGGGGGCAAGGCCACTTGGCCTTCAGTTGGGCATATTTGGTGGGGGGCACAAAGGCCAAATGTCAGGGCACCAAGGCCAAAGTTAACTATACAGTAGTAGGCTATAAAAATGATCAAAGTTGTATTTAGTCTATTCACTGCAGTAGACCTGCATCACTGTATGAAACATTACAAAAACATGAAACATGACATAACATAGAACTGTAAATCATCTGATCATCTAATATTTACAGATTTCTAGGCTATATATAACATTTATTTTATATTTGGCCTGTTATGAAATCATGTATTGAACAATTTAAGCACAGCTCAGCTTTAAGAAACTCAAATAGCCTAGATGCATGCTTAGCATTTTGTGATCATTAAGGCTACTTTCACAAACTCTTAGTCAACTGTCCTCTGATTTACCAATATCTAGACGATATTTGTAACATTTATTTTGTATTTGGCCCGTTATGAAATCATGTGGAACAATTTAAACACATTGTAAAACTTAAAGCCCAAATTTGGAGACATCCATGTATGTCGAACTTTACTGCAAATTCAAAACGGGATTACTCTGGAACGGCTAACTGTACAGGGGCTTTACACCTTTGTGTTCGGTAAGGTCTCCTGTTTATTCTGATATCTGGTTTGTCACGTGTTAAAAGAAGGGTTCGTAAAGTATTCCACCGAGATGAATGGGTAGGGAGATCATGGGACGCAACCGTCAGTGTAGAATGTATGATTAAATTGAATTATATTATTTACTTTTCTCGCGAACCGTTCAACACAGCAATTATCGGCTAACATCGTTTAAAAGCTGAGAAAAAGCTCTTTCATGTGATACTTGCGATGTCTGTGTGATGAATAGGCTACTTCGCGAGTAGTTCAACTAAGAATGGGTGAATTTGGACGCACTTTCTTTCTTGCGCTGTCACTTTCTCCACTGCGTAAAAGACTAAATTAATTTTATTTAGCACAGGCTAAATAAAAATCGCTATTAGTAGGACGCAAAGCAGAATATTGAAAGAAGGGGGCACCAAGGCCACCGTGGCCTGTAAACCTCTGATTTTCAAAGGGGCCTCACGGCCAACGCAAGGGGCTACGACGGCCATGGCCATCGTGGCCGCCGTGAAATTCCTACCCTGGTGTCAACTCTGTTAATTTAAGATTTTGCTCTGTTATCAGAACATACCGTGAAACAAAGGTTTCACAATACAAGGTTTCAGATAACAACTTTGCTGAAAACATTTCAAATAGATGCCAGTTAGCGCATTAACTAACACAAGTTTTTGTGTAAACTAGCCTGTTGTTGTTTCATAGCCTTTTGCTTGTGTGTAGTTATTTGCTAGATTTCAACAAGAGCTCATGATATGGTATGGGCTCACTTGAGCTGTCAAACACGGTCCTATGTGGTGCACCCCTCTGCTTTACGCTTATCGCTTATATCTTGACACATTTATGTTAGCTAACTGTATAGAATGTGGTGGTATCAGAGCAAGATGTTACAGATGGCGCATGACATGCAGTGATGCCTCCTATTTCAAAAAAGAAAAAGAAACGCTGGAGATTTAAGTGGCAGCGAAATGAGGGACCGAAATCCACGTTGTTATTCGATGTCGTTGCTGG
This sequence comes from Alosa sapidissima, assembly GCF_018492685.1. NCBI lineage: Eukaryota > Metazoa > Chordata > Actinopteri > Clupeiformes > Clupeidae > Alosa > Alosa sapidissima. The sequence continues at coordinate 41,374,497 of NC_055959.1, read as the reverse complement.
TGTCTGCCTCGACGCCGGTTCCATATTAGAACCAGGTTTCGGTTCCATATTAGAACCAGGTTTCGGTGGCCAACCCTAATAAGGAGGAGAGGAAAGAGGTGGCCAACCCTAATAAGGAGGAGAGGAAAGAGGTGGCCAACCCTAATAAGGAGGTTTCTGTGGCCAACCCTAATAAGGAGGAGAGGAAAGAGGAAAAAAAGTCTTACGGCTGGGGGTCCTGGGAGAGGGCGGGGCTAAGGAAGAACGGACACTCCAGGGAGCCAATCAGCTTGTCCAGAACAACGTAGTTAGCAGAGTCCGCAGCAAATCGCAGATGCTGCTCACACGTCACATGCTACAAGGATACACACACACAAACACACACACACACACACACCAGATAATTAAAACAGATGCTGCTCACACGTCACATGCTACAGGGATACACACACACACTTATGATGCTGCTCACACGCCACATGCTACAGGGATACACACACACACATACACACACACTTATGATGCTGCTCACACGCCACATGCTACAGGGATACACACACACACACACACGCACACACACATTACAGATCATTAACACACACACGCAGATGCTGCTCACACGTCACATGCTACAAGGATACACACACACACAGGCACACACACATTACAGATCATTAACACACACACGCAGATGCTGCTCACACGTCACATGCTACAAGGATACACACACACACAGAGATCATGAACAAACACACACACACACACATTACAGATCATTAACACACACACACACACACACACTTACCTGCTCCTGGTCGGTGAAGGCCTGCTGGCAGCACTCACAGTATCCAGGATTCTTTCTACGGGGCTTCAGGCATGGAGTGGCGGCATGCTCTGCACTGCTACACACACACACACACACACACACACACACAGCAGTCTATCAGCATGCCATGGGCACAAACAGAGGCCTTTCTTTCACCTCCAGGTGCTGCATTTCTATTGGTTCTCTGTGGAAGGAGATGCTGCATTTCTATTGGTTATCGATGGTTTCTCCTAGGGTGACGTCCCGAAAAATTCCGTACAGTCCCGAAATACAAGCAGTTGTCCCGAATCCCGCCCTTACTGTCTGATACACTAACCACACACACACACACCTAACTGTCTGATACACTAAACACTATTCATCATGGTGGTTGGCTGCTCATTGCCTGCAACAGTCCTGTATCTTTGCAGCATAGCCTACTCGTTTGATTGATAACATTACTCGCTCGATTGGTAACACGCCTACTCGCTCGATTGATAACATTACTCGCTCGATTGATAACATGCACTGGCAATAAGCTCATTTTAATAAGCTCATTTTGAATTGATAACACACACTGGTAATTGGTAACTGGTCATTTTCACTGTTGACATGAAGGCTCAGGCTGCCAGGACCTGATGAACACGCCGCTAAAAAGCACAAACGAGTGTGCAAGGAAGTTGCAACCGTGACGACAGGGAAAGTGCAGGCTAACCACACACACAGCAGCCGCGAGGACAGGGAAAGTACAGGCTAACCACACACACACACACAGCAGCCGCGAGGACAGGGAAAGTACAGGCTAACCACACACACACACACACACACACACACAGCAGCCGCGAGGACAGGGAAAGTACAGGCACGAGGAGTGATGGGTTGTATAAAATGAACGTTGCTGATGTCTGGGTTACACTAAGCTACAACAACACAATCATTATGTTTTCTTAATGACCGACAGTTTAGTTTATAATTAAAAAATAATTTTGGCATAAAATAGGCTAGGCCTATTAGCGTTAAGTGTAATAGATAGGCCTGATTTACACACACTGTCAAAGCGCTAAAAGTAGGCTGGTTTACCAAATGACAGACAGTTGGATTTCTGAATAAAAATAATAGCTTAGAATTCTTATATGTGTAAAGCCCCTCTCCCCTCGTGTACACCCCTCCTCCCCCGTGCCCCGTCCCGAATTTCACCCATTCTCATTGGTCCCTCTAGTTTCTCCGCTCTACTGTAGCCACTCCCCCTCTCACACGGCACAGCGCAGGGCTGCACACAGAGGAGGGGCAGCAGAGTTTTGGCAGCACTGAATGTGTTAAATGCACAGGCAGAGGAGGGGCAGTGGAGTTTTGGCAGCACTGAATGTGTTAAATGCACAGGCAGAGGAGGGGCAGCGGGTGGGGCAGAGGAGGGGCAGCGGGTGGGGCAAGGAAAGGCTGTGTATGTAAGAAGGGCAGCTCAATGAAAGGATTTTATCGTATCTTTAATTTAAATAGTACAACATAGAACATCAATGTATGGCGGCCGATTTTGATTTCGTGGCGCCCCGCCAGAGATTAGTCAATGTATGGGAAACACTGAAGTTGTAAAAGTAAAAATATTTGCCAGCACGCGTTCTGCTTGACGAATCGACGCGCATATTTTGCGTCGACGTAATCGATTACGTTGACGCGTTGTCCCAGCTCTACCAAGGGTGTTTTTTTAACGAAAAATACTGTCTCCACGGATTATTTGATGTGTTTTAATGCAGAAAAACACCCTTGGGTCAATTGTCGCTGGAATTACACTTTAACTCAAAACAGCTGTTAGGCTGTTATGTTATGTCATTTTGATCTGTAAAAATGTCACATGCAGCCATGCCTAAATTCTGCTTACTGCACATTAATTATAGGCTAATATATTATAATATAATATTCAGTATTCATTAGAGGCTAATATATTATAATATAATATTCCGTATTCATTATAGGCTAATATATTACAATATAATATTCAGTATATTTGCTAATATATTATAATATAATATTCCGTATTCATTATTGAATATAGAACTCGATTTCTCCCGTTTCCTCTAAGATGCCTGGCCACTTTAAATTCAGCATTCCTGTATAAGTGTGTATATCTGTGTTTGTGAGATGACCTAAATGTGATGCAGATAAGCCCTAAGTGTGTATATCCGTGTTTGTGAGATGACCTAAATGTGATGCAGATAAGCCCTAAGTGTGTATATCCGTGTTTGTGAGATGTAGGTATGTGTGTATATCTGTGTTTGTGAGGTTACCTAAATGTGATGCAGATAAGCTTCCACAGAAGATACTTTCTGCTGTTCTTGTTCTAAATTATGAGATGATAAAGACAAATGATATGAAAATGCTTGTGTATTTTGCTAAATGATATGAAAATGCTTGTGTATTTTGCTAAATAGTTTTGTTGCATGAAATGTTGTATATTGATTTCAATTCTACATTTCTTTTTTCTTTTCACTTTTAACTTGTACTATCATGTGCTCCATCAATCAGGTGATCTCTGCTAGTCATGTGACCTACTTGATTGACCTGCTTTGAAAGAGTGGCAAACGAAAAAACGCTCTGATTAAGGCCAACGCCGAAATGCGTAGGCATGTTTAAGTAGCTAAATAAGAAAATACAGTTTTTATATGCATCCTTCTTGAGTGCCTCGGATTTGTCTTAATTTTTTAATTATCGAATGCTTCCAATCAAGTCTTTGTGTCTTTTGAAAAACAAATTATAAACACAATGATATGCATTTCTATAATATTTTATAAACACAATGATATGCATTTCTATAATATTTATAAACACAATGATATGCATTTCTATAATATTTATAAACACAATGATATGCATTTCTATAATATTAATCATGCCATAAAATAACAAAAACAACACACCAGTCTCTTATAGCCTAGGCCTACCTATTTAATAATTATTTAAAGAATTGGATACTATAAAATGGAAATAAAATGTTATATTAAACACATGTTAAGAACTGTATTGCATTTGGGGGCCCTATTAGCATGTATATGTTTTTATACTGCATTAAAACGTATTGTTTCTGAATCGTATCCTATTAGTACGTATATGTTATTATACTGTATTAAAACGTATCGTTTCTGAATCGTATCCTATTAGTATATGTTTTTATACTGTATTAAAACGTATCGTTTCTGAATCGTATCCTATTATATGTATATGTTTTTATGCTGTATTAAAATGTATTAGTATATATTTTTATACTGTATTAAAACGTATCGATTATGAATCGTATCCTAGCTTATGTTTTTATACCGTATTAAAACGTATCGTTTCTGAATCGTATCCTAGCTTATGTTTTTATACCGTATTAAAATGTATCGTTTCTGAATCGTATCCTATTAGTATATGTTTTTATACTGTATTAAACCGTATCGTTTCTGAATCGTATCCTAGCTTATGCATCTAGATATGTACACCGTGTTCCAAATTATTATTAGATATGTATCAAATCGTCTTATAAAGGAGAGATGCACATCCCTAGTGTGTGTGTGTGTGAGAGAGAGACTGTGAGTGTGTGTGTGTGAGTGTCGTGTGTGTGAGTGTTGTGTGTGTGTGTGAGAGTGTGAGTGTTGTGTGTAGTTACCCGTTTTCTGGTGGCCCTTGCTGATTGGTGCGTTTGGGTTTGTGGGAGGGGCCAGTAGGCAGTTCAAAGGGGCTGAAGCGACTCCTGTAGTTCAGCTCTGGCAAACTCAGAGACTGGCCATACAGAGGCCTGTACCTCCTACAGAGAGAGAGAGAGCGGGGGAGAGGGAGAGAGAGAGAGAGAGAGAGAGAGAGAGAGAGAGAGAGAGGGAGAGAGGGAGGGAAGGAGAGAGAGAGCGAGGGACAGAAAGAGAGCGAGGGACAGAAAGAGAGAGAGGGAGAGAAGGAGAGAGAGGGGTGGGGGGGAGGGGGGTCAGTCAGGGGTTTGTATGTCCTACATTCACACACACACACACACTTCATACTGGACCTGCTACTCAACCAGTGAGAACACACACACAGGCATGCACGCATACTAACACACACGCCCCCACACACATACAACAACACACACACACACACACACACACATACTCCAACACACACACACACTAATGAGCTGTTGAAAGGCTGTTCCACTGCCCCCTGGACTGGCCATTAGCTAATGAGATCTACTGTAGAGCAGTATACAGCAACGAGAAGAGGAGGAGAGAGGGGAGAAGATGAGTGGGAAGAGAGGAGAGGAGAGAAGAGGAGGAGAGAAAAGAGGAGAGGAGAGAAGAGGTGGTGTTGCACTAGCGTAATGAATATGTGTAGCACTAGCATAATGAATACGTGTAGCACTAGCATAATGAATACGTGTTGCACTAGCATAATGAAAACCTGTTGCACTAGCATAATGAATATGTGTTGCACTAGCAATAATGAAAACCTGTTGCATTAGCATAATGAATATGTGTTGCACTAGCATAATGAATACCTGTTGCACTAGCATAATGAATACCTTTTGCACTAGCATAATGAATATGTGTTGCACTAGCAATAATGAAAACCTGTTGCACTAGCATAATAAATACCTGTTGCACTAGCATAATAAATACCTGTTGCACTAGCATAATGAATACCTGTTGCACTAGCATAATAAATACCTGTTGCACTAGCATAATGAATATGTGTTGCACTAGCATAATAAATACCTGTTGCACTAGCAATAATGAAAACCTGTTGCACTAGCATAATAAATACCTGTTGCACTAGCATAATGAATATGTGTTGCACTAGCATAATGAATACGTGTTGCCCTAGCATAATTAATATGTGTTGCACTAGCATAATGAACACGTGTTGCACTAGCATAATGAACACGTGTTGCACTAGCGTAATGAACACGTGTTGCACTAGCGTAATGAACACGTGTTGCACTAGCGTAATGAACACGTGTTGCACTAGCGTAATGAACACGTGTTGCACTAGCGTAATGAACACGTGTTGCACTAGCATAATGAATACGTGTTGCCCTAGCATAATTAATATGTGTTGCACTAGCATAATGAACACGTGTTGCACTAGCATAATGAACACGTGTTGCCCTAGCATAATTAATATGTGTTGCACTAGCATAATGAACACGTGTTGCACTAGCATAATGAATACCTGTTGCACTAGCATAATGAATATGTGTTGCACTAGCAATAATGAAAACCTGTTGCATTAGCATAATGAATATGTGTTGCACTAGCATAATGAATACCTGTTGCACTAGCATAATGAATACCTTTTGCACTAGCATAATGAATATGTGTTGCACTAGCAATAATGAAAACCTGTTGCACTAGCATAATAAATACCTGTTGCACTAGCATAATGAATATGTGTTGCACTAGCATAATAAATACCTGTTGCACTAGCAATAATGAAAACCTGTTGCACTAGCATAATAAATACCTGTTGCACTAGCATAATGAATATGTGTTGCACTAGCATAATGAATACGTGTTGCACTAGCATAATGAATACGTGTTGCCCTAGCATAATTAATATGTGTTGCACTAGCATAATGAACAC
>NC_055959.1:41340630-41365630 GCF_018492685.1 Alosa sapidissima | reverse complement strand
AGAGAGAGTGTGAGTGTGTGTGAGTGTGTGTGTGTGAGAGAGAGTGTGAGTGTGTGTGTGTGTGTGTGTGAGTGTGTGAGAGAGAGTGTGAGTGTGTGTGTGAGGCGCAGAGATGGAGGTGAAGAAAAAGGAGGGGGAAAGAGGGAAGAATAGAGAGGGGGAAGGAAGGAGGGAGGGAGGGAGGGGGGTGGAGAGAGGGGGAGGGAGGGAGGGATAGAGGGAGGGAGGGGGGTGGAGAGAGGGGGGTGGAGAGAGGGGGAGGGAGGGAGGGATAGAGGGAGGGAGGGGGGTGGAGAGAGGGGGAGGGAGGGAGGGATAGAGGGAGGGAGGGGGGGTGGAGAGAGAGGGGGAGGGAGGTGGAGAGAGAGGGAGGGGGAGGGAGGGATAGAGGGAGGGAGGGAGAGGGGGAGGGAGGGGGGTGGAGAGAGAGGGGGAGGGAGGTGGAGAGAGAGGGGGAGGGAGGGATAGAGGGAGGGAGGGAGAGGGGGAGGGAGGTGGAGAGAGAGGGGGAGGGAGGGAGAGGGGGATGTGCCTGACCTGCTGCGGTCCTCCACTTTGATGAACGGAGTCTTCAACGCTCCAGCTGCACAATCAAGAAGCGCAACATTAGACAACATTATCTCTCAAACATACACACACACACACATCTCTCAAACATACGCGCGCACACACACACACACATATCTCTCAAACATACGCACACACCTCTCAAACATACGCACACACCTCTCAAACATACGCACACACCTATCAAACACACACATCTCTCAAACATACGCGCGCGCCCCACACCCACACACCCACACACACACACCTCTCAAACATACGCACACACACCTCAAACATATGCATATGCACACGCACACACATCTCTCAAACATACGCGCACACACACACACACCTCTCAAACATATGCATCTGCACACACACACACACACCTCTCAAACATACGCACACACACATGCTAGGATAGCTACTTCATTCATGTCAATGGCCCATGCTAAGATAGCTAATTCATTCATATCAATGGCCCATTCTAGGATAGCTACTTCATTCATATCAATGGCCCATGCTAGGATAGCATGCTAGGATAGCTATTTCATTCATGTCAATGGCCCATGCTAGGATAGCTACTTCATTCATATCAATGGCCCATGCTAATGCTAGGATAGCTACTTCATTCATATCAATGGCCCATGGTAGGATAGCATGCTAAGATAGCTACTTCATTGATTTTAATGGCCCATGCTAGGATAGCTACTTCATTCATATCAATGGCCCATGCTAATGCTAGGATAGCTACTTCATTCATATCAATGGCCCATGGTAGGATAGCATGCTAAGATAGCTACTTCATTGATTTTAATGGCCCATGCTAGGATAGCTACTTCATTCATATCAATGGCCCATGCTAATGCTAGAATAGCTACTTCATTCGTGTCAATGGCCCATGCTAGGATAGCATGCTAGGATAGCTACTTCATGGCCCATGCACACATGCACACAGTGCAGCTGTAGTACCTACATTTGACCACACGTCTGGCAGGCACATCAGATGCTTTGGTCTGTAGAAACAAGAGTTACACAATTAATTACTCATTAACACATTAATTACTCTCTGACAGTAAACTAAATATATTTGGTGTGTGAGCAAAACAGGGCATTTAAGGACATAATCTTGGGCTTTCAGAAACGCTAAGACATATTTTCACTATTTTCTGACATTTCATTGATCAAACTAATCCATTAATCAAAGATTATTCTACTTTGAAAATACAGGTGCATCTCAAAAGATTAGAATATTGGGGAAACGTTTTTTTTTCTTTTCGTAATTTATTTTAAAAAGTGAATCTTTCATATATTCTAGAATCCTCCCACATAAAGTGAAATATGCACTAATGCACTCGCACGCCACACTTGAAACATGCAAAGTTTGAATCAGCTACATGTAGCAAAGACCAACACCCAGGTGAGTTTGCATCAGTTTGAATCAGCTACATGTAGCAAAGACCAACACTCAGGTGAGTTTGCATCAGCTACATGTAGCAAAGACCAACACTCAGGTGAGTTTGCAAAGTCTGAATCAGCTACATGTAGCAAAGACCAACACTCAGGCGAGTTTGCATCAGTTTGAATCAGCTACATGTAGCAAAGACCAACACTCAGGTGAGTTTGCAAAGTCTGAATCAGCTACATGTAGCAAAGACCAACACTCAGGTGAGTTTGCATCAGTTTGAATCAGCTACATGTAGCAAAGACCAACACTCAGGTGAGTTTGCATCAGTTTGAATCAGCTACATGTAGCAAAGAGCAACACTCAGGTGAGTTTGCAAAGTCTGAATCAGCTACATGTAACAAAGACCAACACTCAGGTGAGTTTGCATCAGTTTGAATCAGCTACATGTAGCAAAGACCAACACTCAGGTGAGTTTGCAGAGTCTGAATCAGCTACATGTAGCAAAGTCCAACACTCAGGTGAGTTTGCATCAGTTTGAATCAGCTACATGTAGCAAAGACCAACACTCAGGTGAGTTTGCAGAGTCTGAATCAGCTACATGTAGCAAAGTCCAACACTCAGGTGAGTTTGCATCAGTTTGAATCAGCTACATGTAGCAAAGACCAACACTCAGGTGAGTTTGCAGAGTCTGAATCAGCTACATGTAGCAAAGACACACACTCAGGGCTGGATGTACAAAGAGAGTTTTTCTATGTGCAATAAAATTAAAAAAGGCAAATAAAATGTAAAGTTTCCTGGACACGTCTGTGTGTGGTGGCCATTTCCTGGACGTGTGTGTGTGTGTGGCTCTTGATGCACTGACTCCTGCCGCAGTCCACTCCTAGTGAAGCTCCTCCAACTTCTTGAATCACTTTGCTTGACAATCCTCTCAAGGTTGCGGTCATCCTTGTTGCTTGCACACCTTTTCCTACCACACTTTTCCCTTCAACTCTCCATGAATATGCTTTGGTACAGCACTCTGTGAACAGCCTGCCCTTTCAGCAATGACCTTCTGTGGGTGTTAAAGAGTGTCTTCTGGACAACGGTCAAGTCTGCAGTCTTTCCCATGCTTGTGGTTACTGCACCAGACTGAAAGATGTTCAGGAAATCTGCATTTTTGTACTATAATCTCGTTATTCTAATCGGTATTTCTGTACTATAATCTCGTTATTCTAATATTTTGAGATACTGTTTTTTTATTTTCATGAGCTGTAAACTGTAATCATTGAGATTAAAACAAAAAATGGCTTTGCAGCCCTAGTGTGTGTGTGTGTGTGTGTGCGTACACCGGAGGTAGTCCACTCACCTGAGGTAGTTTTTTCTGTTTGTTTCGCTCAGTCAGCAAGTCCAGACACCACATGAAATCTGACCAGTGTGTTAAAGAACGCTGCCCACATGAATCCACACCAGACTGACAGTATAAGTATATGTACTCTTTTGATCCCGTGAGGGAAATTTGGTCTCTGAATTTATCCCAATCCGTGAATTAGTGAAACACACTCAGCACACAGTGAACACACAGTGAGGTGAAGCACACACTAATCCCGGCGCAGTGAGCTGCCTGCAACAACAGCGGCGCTCGGGGAGCAGTGAGGGGTTAGGTGCCTTGCTCAAGGGCACTTCAGCCGTGGCCTACTGGTCGGGGTTCGAACCGGCAACCCTCCGGTTCCAAGTCCGAAGCGCTAACCAGTAGGCCACGGCTGACACACACACACACACACACACTCACGCCAAATACACGCCACAATATCAACATAGACCACCACACAGTGATTTTCTATGTTGTGTGGTGGTCTATGTTGTGTGGTGGTCTGTGTGGTGGACTAGGGAGTTATCTTTGTGAGAGATATCTCTCTGATTAAATGCTAGGTAGTTAAAATGCTAGTCTAGGGGTTCTATTAAATGCTAGGTAGTTAAAATGCTAGTCTAGGGGTTCTATTAAATGCTAGGTAGTTAAAACGTCGGTACAACCTGCCCTGCAGTGTTTGTGATAACGTGTTTGTGAACCTATATCAGTGTAATGGTGTTTTTTAGCTACTGAGAAGGTTGAGACTGTGTGGTGGTGTATGTTGTGTGGTGGTCTGTGTGGTGGTCTATGTTGTGGTCTGTGTTGTGTGGTGGTCTGTGTTGTGTGGTGGTCTATGTCGTGCTATTTAAATATTAGGGCCGTAGAATTGCGAAAGAATACAATTATGCATCGATGCAGAAAAAAATAACATGTAGGCTATTTGTATTTTAACTTCTGGAATTCGATAAGGAAATTTGAGGAGCGCACACTGCAACTAAAAATCAACATAACAAAAGTGATACTGATTTGTGCATCTAATCAGTTTAATGGGTCCTTCTTTTCCTTTGCCCAATAGCCTACCTAACGCAACGTTGAAATTAGCCTAGTGTATTTACAATAGCCTACCCGACGCAACTTTAACATTAGCCTAGTGTATTTACAATAGCCTACCCGACGCTACTTTAACATTAGCCTAGTGTATTTACAATAGCCTACCCGACGCAACGTTGGCATTAGCCTAGTGTATTTACAATAGCCTACCCGACGCAACGTTGAAATTAGCCTAGTGTATTTACAATAGCCTACCCGACGCTACTTTAACATTAGCCTAGTGTATTTACAATAGCCTACCCGACGCAACTTTAACATTAGCCTAGTGTATTTACAATAGCCTACCCGACGCTACTTTAACATTAGCCTAGTGTATTTACAATAGCCTACCCGACGCAACGTTGGCATTAGCCTAGTGTATTTACAATAGCCTACCCGACGCAACTTTAACATTAGCCTAGTGTATTTAAGATGCTGACAAAGCAGATTTTTCCATTATCACAGATAACTCGCTAGTCTAGGGGTTCCATTAAATGCTAGGTAGTTAAAATGCTAGTCTAGGGGTTCCATTAAGGTAGTTAGGTAGTTAAAACGTCGGTACAACCTGCCCTGCAGTGTTTGTGAACCTATATCAGTGTAATGGTGTTTTTTAGCTACTGAGAAGGTTGCAAGAGAAAGCCACCTTACTTCACCCAGGCGAGCGAGATTCCAGGGTGTGTGTGTGTGTGGCCAGCGCAGTAAACCATTTTAAAAGCACCGTGTCCACCACGCCCAACAACTCTCATATCAGTGTGTTTACACACAAACACACACACACACCAGATCCCTCATAACAACACTAGAAAGGACACACACACCAGATCACTTGTACCAACAGCAGAAAGGACGGACACACACACACACACACCAGAAAGGATGCCATCGACGAGGAGGATCTTCACTCCCCAGGAACGAGCGCTGGACAGGACGTCACTGTTGCGGGAACGCTCCTGCAACACACACACACACACACACACATCAGATCACACACCTGCTACACACACAAACACAAGATCACACACACACTCATGTGCACACACACACGCACACACTCTCATGTGTGTGCACATGAGTGTGTGTGTGTGTGCACGTGTGTGTGTGTGTGTGTGTGCACATGAGTGTGTGTGTGTGTGTGCACATGAGTGTGTGTGTGTGTGTGTGTGCACATGAGTGTGTGTGTGCACATGAGTGTGTGTGTGTGTGTGTGTGAACATGAGTGTGTGTGTGTGCACATGAGTGTGTGTGTGTGCACATGAGTGTGTGTGTGTGCACATGAGTGTGTGTGTGTGTGTGAACATGAGTGTGTGTGTGTGTGTGAACATGAGTGTGTGTGTGTGTGCACATGAGTGTGTGTGTGTGTGTGTGTGCACATGAGTGTGTGTGTGAACATGAGTGTGTGTGTGTGAACATGAGTGTGTGTGTGTGAACATGAGTGTGTGTGTGTGTGTGTGCACATGAGTGTGTGTGTGTGTGTGTGCACATGAGTGTGTGTGTGTGCGTTTGTACTCACATTGCTGTGCATGGCTTTCTCCAGTAGGGCTCTTCCTCTGCTTCCACACAACAGCGCCACCTGGAGGACAGATAGTGTGGCGTTAACACAAAGGATCCCGAGCTGGCGCTCATTTAGCAGGATCTCGCCCCAGAGGCTCATTTAGCAGCTCAGTCTTAATTAGGAAATGCTTATTTTCATTCTTAATTAGCCACATCATGATGGACAGAGGGGATCTGACCATAATCACACTGAATGGCGTCAAATTCATGACTTGCTGGTGTGAATCGAGATGTATTCGTTATGGAGTATTTGTTTGTTTGTGTGTGTGTGTGTGTGTGCGTGCGTGCGTTTGAGAGGGGATGTGTGTGTGTGTGTGTGTGTGTGTGTATGTGTGTGTGTGCGTGCGTGTTTGAGAGGGGATGTATCGTTATGGAGTATTTGTTTGTGTGTGTGTGTGTGTGTGTGTGTGTATGTGTGTGTATGTGTGCGTGCTTGAAAGGGGATGTATCGTTATGGAGTGTTTGTGTGTGTGTGTGTGCACGTGTGTGTTTGTGAGGGGATGTATCGTTATAGAGTGTTTGTTTGTGTGTGTGTGTGTGTGTGTGTGTGTGTGTGTGTGTGTGTGTGTGTGTGTGTGCACGTGTGTGTTTGTGAGGGGATGTATCGTTATGGAGTGTTTGTTTGTGTGTGTTTGTACATACTGGGTTGGGGCTGGCAGGATGTGTGTGTGTGTGTGTGTGTGTGTACATACTGGGCTGGCAGGATGTCTGCTTCTATCCTCCTTGGTTGTTGGTTTTGTTCCACCCATCGATGTCACAGGAGGCGGGGTTTTTGATGTCACAGGAGGCGGGGTTTTTGATGTCACAGGAGGCGGAGTCTTTGATGTCACAGGAGGCAGAGTCTTCTGCCCAGTCACCACAAAACTCACATCTTTGTTCAAGAACGCCTCAACAGTCTGGAGACAACACACACACACCGACTGAAATATATCAATCATGGTGTTTATAGCTCAGCTAGGGGTGGACAATAACACAATAGCGATATATATCACGATATATATGTAAAAATGTTTGATAATTAAAAGCAACACACACCTCCTGCCTTACATTGTCCATACATAATAGGCTAGATAATAATTTCATATCTCTTGCTTTGTAGAGCAACTCTACCAGAGTATAGAAGTAGGCCCTCCTTGAGCTCTCTCTCTCTCTCTCTCTCTCTCTCTCTCTCTCTGGCAGGGACATCCTTCTCCATTTTCAAAAAACTCCTGAAGACCCAGCTCACAGCACACTTACAACAAGTCTTACTGATCCTAGCACTTACCAGCCGTCTTAAACTGACACGTAACTGTTAAAAACAGCACTCACTGATGCACTTATTCTTACTGTACTCTAATGTTTTTAAATTGTCCTAAAATTGTTGAGAATTGCTCTAAAACTTAAACTGTTTACCATGTTGTTAGCCGCTTTGGCTAAAAATGCGTCAGCCAAATGTAATGTAATGTAATGTAATGTAATGACTCCCCTCTCCACATCACTCCCCTCTCCACATCACTCCCCTCTCCACATCACTCCACATCACCCCCCTCTCCACATCACTCCTGGAAAAAAGAGACTCATATGTGAGATTGCTGTTTATAGACTTCAGTTCTGCATTCAACACCATAATACCACAACAACTCATCTGCAAACTTGACAAACTGGGACTCAGTACCTACCTCTGCAACTCAGACTCAACTGGCTACTGGACTTCCTCTGTCAGAGGCCTCAAGTAGTACGTGTTGGCAACAATATCTCAAGCAACATCACACTGAGCACAGGGCCCCCCCCCAAGGCTGCGTGCTCAGCACCAAATTCCTGGGGGTGCACATCAGTGAAGACCTCTCCTGGACCACCAACACTGCATCACTGGCGAAGAAAGCTCAGCGCCGCCTGTAGTTCCTGCGGAAACTCAGGCGAGCAAGTGCTCCACCAGCCATCATGACCACATTCTACCGAGGCACCATTGAGAGCATCCTCTCCAGCTGTATTGCTGTGTGGGGTGGAAGCTGCACTGAATAAAACAGGAAAGCCCTGCAGCGCATAGTGAACACAGCTGGAAGGATTATTGGTGCTTCACTCCCCTCCCTGAAGGACATTTACACCTCCCACCTCACCCGCAAGGCGACCACAATTGTGAGTGATGCAAGTCACCCCGCTCACAATTTGTTTGATCTACTGCCCTCTGGGAAGAGGTACAGAAGCCTGCGCTCCCGGACCACCAGACTCACCAACAGCTTCATACACCAGGCTGTTAGGATGCTGAACTCTCTCCCCCCTCCACCCTCAGCTACATAACATCCTGGACTTTGGACCCAAAATGGCTGCCTTGCAGTACTCCACTTGTACACTTGCACACTTTGCAACTTGTTGTTGTTGTCCTGTTGTCCTGAAAACACTTCTGCTGCTTTTACATAACTTGCACCACTATGCCACTTGCATACTTAGGTCAAACAGAACTACCTCAGCCATTTATTGGCCTGACTTTTGCACTATTATATTGACTGTCTATGCACAATTGCAACCCAAATTTTGCTGCTCTTATTTCTTCATTGTATGTGCCTTCTTATTTACTTTTTATATTGTTTACTTAAATGTTATGTTTGTCTGTGGACCTAATTGGTAAAATATGTCTCGTCTCCACCGTGGGATAGTGGGAAACGTAATTTCGATCTCTTTGTATGTCTGGACATGTGAAGAAATTGACAATAAAGCAGACTTTGACTTTGACTCCCCTCTCCACATCACACTGCATCCCTCACCCCTCCAAGGCGTGTGATCACATCCGTCAGGATGCTGGCATGGCGGCTCTTCACTGTGTGCATGTAGACGGACTTCCCCTCCAGGGGGCGCTGGCCTGGACGTAGGCTGCCCAGCAGCTCCTGCACACGTGCAGAACGCTTCATCCTTGGGCTCGATCCCCAGTGTTCTACTCCATCAGTTCCGCTGCATAGAAACAAGTATCATGCATGCAGGCGTCATGGAAACAAAGAACATCGCAACAGCAGAACCAACCAATAATGACCATAACAAGTTCCTATAGACGGCCCTCCGTTTACCAACATAAGATGGGCACGCAGCAAAGGGGCAAAAGACGCTCAGGTAGCCGGCCACGTCATCAGAGCCACCTTATTTGCTCCACTCATTTATTATTGCGGTTCTCAACTATAGGGGGACTTTAATATCCACTCATTCAGTGTTTCCCATACATTGACTTATTTGTGGCGGCTGACCACAAAATCAACATTGACCACCACACAATGATTTTCCAGGTTGTACTAAATTGTGCTTAAATCTGGTTAGCACCATAACCACGCTGTGCTAATTTGTTAAAAACTGTTGTATTTAAGGTAATTCTGCAAACCAACCACCACAAATGGAATGCAATTCTGTGGGAAACACTGCTTATTTATTATTGCGGTTCTCAACTATAGGGGAACTTTAATATCCACTCATTTATTATTGCGGTTTTCAACTATAGGGGGTCTTTAATATCCACTGATCTCTATGTAACCGTGACAACCTAGTGAACAGCTCTGCATAACCTCGGCGGCCATATGTTTAGTGAAGGCTTGCGTCCCTCCAATAATACTACACACTCCCTAACCATGGCTGTTTCGGTTGGAAATGGACAGAGTCACTCCGTAGGACTGTTTGTAATGCCCCTCCTAATCTCTATTTGGAGTGCTGCTGGGTGGATTTCTACCCCTTCGTTGCGGGGGCATTTTTTGAGACGTTGCATGGACATCAATGAGGTCACGTCAAGTTCGCTAGCCCCTTTGCAGAAGCACCGTCAATACCTACATTAAACGTCAACGTTAGCCTATAGTGTTTATGAATCTCTTGGATGGAACCACTGCGCTATGCAAACATACAGTTAAAAACAGTTTTATAACCAGTTTAGAAATGCACATAGCTCATGCAAATTTAGCTTATACACCTAATGCAAAAGAAAAGCACAAACGTTAGCTGTAGTCAGACGACATTTGGCTAACATTACTGACAACGACAAGAAGCTGTGACATTAGCTAACGTTAGTTAATATTAGAGGGAAAGTCCAGCATCAACCTACTTACTTTTTCGTGCTTTTAAGTAAAGTTAGGTCGCTGACTAGACAAGTAACATTATATTAATGCTTTTAGACAAAGTAAGCAGGTGACGTTAGTCTTGTTCAATGTAACGTTAATGTCCGCTAACGTTAGCTAAATGCAAACGCCAGCGCTACAAAAGCCGACCTACCTTGTAAGTTAACGTGAAATCTCCAGGTCAATCACCCTGCGAATGTGGCGTCAGCTTTCAAACAACCTTCTTACCAGCACGGAGAATAATAAGCAGAACGTTCGTAAGTTACATAGCTGTAGAAGTCTAACTCCAATGTTGCCGCAAATTCCCGCAAAACTTTCAGCTTCTTTCTTCTTTCAAACTACCCTCCACTCCACATCCGGGACACTGCACAAACTACGGCGAGTCAAACAAGACACGCTGCCTCTTGTAATGTGGGTGTGCATATTAAATCCAAAGATTCTAGTTAACTGATGTCAACCAAAGATCGTCACTCCAATCTTTATGTGTACCCTAATCGCACTGTTAGAATATGTTTAGAATAAACATCTAATGCGAGGAATAAAAAAACTATTCTACGGTTACATATTGTATAATTTTGCTCCTGTGATTTCCCCCGTTTAACCTTTTTTCTCTGGACAGAATAATTTGCAAAATGTTGCTAAATGTTACATCATCTTACCAGTTAAACATGGTGTTTTCGTCCATTACAGCCATCTCACATGTAAAGCTGAATCCTTATCATGCAAAGCCTGTTTTAAGGCAGATGGTGAAGTTGGAGTTGTGTAAATTGGACCAGCTGCCCACCCCCCCAACACACACACACACCTTCTTAGATAGCATTCCGAGGCCCTGTGCTTGAAGGCATGGTGGTTGCAGGTTCATTAAGGTGATTCTCTGTCTCACACACACACACACGCATTTGTGTATGCCAAACTGATAGGAGACGCTTATTAAAATTATTACATTAATCCTTCAAAATAATTTGCATCTTTGATGTAAAGCAAAGAAGTCACACTGGACTCTGGAACAGATGATTTATTGCTTAATTCCTTAACAAGGACTTCAACATGCAACTGAACAACCTGTACAAAACAAGTCCCTCCCCCACCCCCTTGTTCACTCATTTAAAAAAGAAACACAGAACTGTCCATCACCAGCAAGAGGGAACACATCAAATCCTATCCTAAGCATAAAGCACAAATCATATCCTAAGCATAGCTCTTCATCTTTAACATAGTTTTGGCACAAGAAAAATGCAAGAGAACAGTGAACATGTAGAACGTCTGATCCAAAGGTCCAGTCTGGACTGTGGACTTTATGATGACCTGTTTACAGGAGTAGCAGCTCCACCTGCAGGTCAAACTGTGTACAGCATACAGTAGAAACACTCAGAAGGGTCCTCTAAACGGGAACTTGCGCTAGTACTTTAGTACTCATGTACTAGCTGATACATGGGAATGGGAAATTCTGTATTGTGTATATACTGTGTGTCTGGGGGGTCATAGCTATGTGAAAGTGTGTGTATACTGTGCGTGTGTGTGTGTGTGTGCGTGTGGAGGGGGGTTCCTGTGTGAAAGTGCATAATGTGTGTGTGTGTGTGGGGGGGGGTTTGGTGGTGTTGAAAGTGTGCATACTGTGTGTGCGTGTGGGGTGGGGTTCCTGTGTGAATGTGCATACTGTGTGTGGTTGGGGGGGGGGGGGGGTTCCTGTGTGAAAGTGTGTGTATAGTGTGTGTGTGTGTGGAGGGGGGTTCCTGTGTGAATGTGCATACTGTGTGTGTGTGGAGGGGGGTTCCTGTGTGAAAGTGCATACTGTGTGTGGAGGGGTGGGGGTGGGGGGTGGTGGTGAAAGTGTGCATACTGTGTGTGTGTGTGTGGTGGTGGAGGGGGTGTGTGAAAGGGCATAGGTGTTTAATATGAGGTTGTGCATTTGTGAGCACCTGAGTGTTTGTATTGAGTTTGCGTGAATGTTTATACACTTGCTTGAGAGTTAGTATTTGTTTGTGTGTGTGTCTGTGTGTGGGGGGGCTATAAAAGTGTGTATATGTTTATGAGTGAAAGTGTGAGTCTGCACATGTGTGTGTATTTGCCTATGTGAAAGTGTGTGTGTGTTGTCTATGTGTGTGTATATTTGCCTATGTGAAAGTGTGTGTTGTATATCTGTGTGAGCACATGTGTTTGTGATGTGTTTGTGTTTGGGTGGACGTTGGACTACAAGAGGATCCTCGCCTTAGCTTCAGATAGAAGGTTCAGATTCACACAGAATGTGTAAGCATTGGCTTAGCCTCACATTCACACTGAAGATGCTAGCGTTAACTTAGCTTCAGCTCCACATAGAATGTGTTAGCGTTAGCTTAGCTTCAGATCCACATAGAATGTGTCAGCGTTAGCTTAGCTTCAGATCCACATAGAATGTGTTAGCGTTAGCTTAGCTTCAGATCCATATAGAATGTGTTAGCGTTAGCTGTAGCCTCAGATCCACACTGAGGATGATAGCGTTAGCGTAGCCTCAGATCCACACTGAGAATAATAGCGTTAGCGTAGCCTCAGATCCACACTGAGGATGATAGCGTTAGCGTAGCCTCAGATCCACACTGAGGATGATAGCGTTAGCGTAGCCTCAGATCCACACTGAGGATGATAGCGTTAGCTGTAGCCTCAGATCCACACTGACGGTTTCCCCTCATCTGATCGGCTGCTGCTGCTACAGCTGCCTCGGTCGCCCCGCCCCCCCGAGTGCTTGCCCCGCCCCCCCGAGTGCTTGCCCCCGCCCCCCCACTCCCTCTTCCTGTCTCTTCTGGCCCCGCCCCTTGCGTCCTGCGCCGCTTCCTGCTCCTCCTGCGCCATGTTAGCTCTGTTCTGCCGCGCCGCCATCTTGGCCTGGCTGCTGAGCTCGCTGATGGGCAGCTGCTCTGGCCGCAGACTGTAGCCAGGGGGCGCCAGAGCGGCGCCGCTCCAGAAGGGGTAGCTGCCGTAGCCGGCCCCCGGCCCCCCCCCGGCCTCGCTGATCGGCGCGCCCCCTCTCAGGGGCCCCAGGGCTCCGGCGGCCGGCGCTCGACGCACGCGCAGGATGTCCAGGATGGAGCCGAGGCCGAGGTGCAGCATCTCCCACAGGTCGAGCGCCAGGCAGAGCAGCGACACGCCGTACATGATGAGCAGGAAGATGGTCTTCTCCGTGGGCCGCGACACGAAGCAGTTCACGTCGTGGGGGCAGGGGGCGCTGTTGCACTGGTAGAGCGCAGGCACGCGCAGCCCGTAGAGCGCGTACTGACCAATCAGGAAGCCCAGCTCCAGCGCTGAGCGCGTCAGCAGCTGCACCACGTACACACGCAGAAGCCCGTCTCTACGGATACGGTGGCGCCCGTCATGCCGTGGCTTGCCCCGCCCCCTGCCCTGAGGCCCCTCCTCCTCCTCCTCCGCCGTCACTGGCGCGTGCAGCATTGGCTCCTCCTCCTGATCCTCCTCTGGCTCCTCCTCCTGGCCTCGCTCAGGCCGACGCCCAAAGAGCCTCTGCTTCCTGCTCGGCCCCGAGCCACGCCCATCCTCCAGGCGAGAGATCCTATTGGCTGCAAAGCCCAGGTACATGAGGGAGGGCGTGGCCACCAGGATGATCTGGAAGACCCAGAAGCGCACGTGCGAGAGCGGAGCGAAGGCGTCGTAACAAACGTTCTCACATCCCGGCTGCAGCGTGTTGCACACGAACTTGCTCTGCTCGTCGTAGTAGATGCTCTCGCCGCCCACCGCTGTCAGAACGATCCGGAACACGATGAGCACCGTCAGCCAGATCTTCCCCACGAAGGTGGAGTGCTGCTGGATCTCCTCCAGCAGCCGCGTGAGGAAGCTCCAGCTCATGACTGCCCCCTGCTGCTACACCCCCAGCCCTGCAGGGGGAGACAGAGACAGATTATCCCACATACACTCTCAACACACATCATCCCACATATACACACACACACATTATCCCACATACACTCACACACACATCATCCCACATACACTCACACACACATCATCCCACATACACACACACACATCATCCCACATACACACACACACACATCATCCCACATACACTCTCAACACACACACATCATCCCACATACACTCACACACACACACACATCATCCCACATACACTCTCAACACACACATCATCCCACATACACACACAGACACACATATCATCCCACATACACACACATCCCACACACACATCATCCCACATACACTCACACACACATCCCACATACACACACATACATATCCCACATACACTCTCAACACACACATCATCCCACATACACTCACACACACATCCCACATACACACACCCACATATCCCACATACACTCTCAACACACACATCATCCCACATACACACACACACACATATCATCCCACATACACACACACACACACACTCAACACACACATCATCCCACATACACACACATACATATCCCACATACACTCTCAACACACACATCATTCCACATACACTCACACACACACATCATCCCACATACACTCACACACATCATCCCACATACACTCACACACACACATCATCCCACATACACTCTCAACACACACATCATCCCACATACACTCTCAACACACACACATCATCCCACATACACTCTCAACACACACACATCATCCCACATACACTCTCAACACACACACACCATCCCACATACACTCTCAACACACACACATCATCCCACATACACTCACACACACATCATCCCACATACACTCTCAACACACACACATCATCCCACATACACACACACACACAGCATCCCACATACACTCTCAACACACACACATCATCCCACATACACTCACACACACACACATCATCCCACATACACTCTCAACACACACACATCATCCCACATACACTCTCACACACACACATCATCCCACATACACTCTCAACTCACACACACACACTCTCAACACACACACACCATCCCACATACACTCTCACACACACATCATCCCACATACATACACACACACACACACATCATCCCACATACACTCTCAACACACACACATCATCCCACATACACACACACACACACACATCATCCCACATACACTCTCAACACACACACACATCATCCCACATACACACACACACTGTAGACAGTGGCACATATAGAAGATGCACGAATGGATGAATGGATGGATATAGCCTAATGAAGAAAAATATAATTTATTCCTGGCCAGGTTCTGATATATATACTCTGTATTTCGATAAGAGAGAGACTGAGAGAGCAAGCTAGGAAAGGGGGATAGAGAGCAGCCCAAACTCAAATGTACGCTACAGACTAGGACTAGGACTGGGACGCTATACAGGCTAGAGACTAGGACTAGGACTGGGACTGGGACTAGGACTAGGACTGGGACGCTGGGATGCATTTAACTCAATCCGTGAATTAGTGAAACACACTCATCACACAGTGAACACACAGTGAGGTGAAGCACATACTAATCCCGACGCAGTGAGCTGCCTGCAACAACAGCGGCGCTCTGGATTTCTACACCTGCAGCATTTACCATTAGGCTACTAAAAATAGCCTACCATTAGGCTACTAACAAATAATTTTACCATTAGGCTACTAACAAATAATTTCTGGGGTGAGCCTATTTGCTATGTGAAGAAGGGGTTCTTTTTTAGGCATACTCTCTTGATACTTAAAACTATTTAACTACTTAAAAACATCAAAGCTAAACAACATCATATCACGACATCGCTACAAATACAGTATGCGATTAAAATCAGCGAACATCAATGTATAGGCTACATAGATAGATAGATAGATAGATAGATAGATAGATATAGATAGATTGATAGATCCTTTATTGATCCTTTATCACCCGGAGAGAAGAAATACTCTTTTCTGATTGGCTGGTAGGGGTGGCTATTAATTCTGATGAATGGAAACTATAACAACCATAGTAGGACTATGGTTGCAGGCTTCGCAACAATGGAATCAACTGTAAACAAGCTACGCGTCGGGGAGTTTTTTGCCACTCGCCCTCGTCCATTAATTCCGTATAACAGGACACCTCGGCGGCTGTTATCCCTTACTTATTGATCCTTTATTGTGGACGCTTGGTGAAACAACATGGAGTGGATGGTTTCGGCTCAGATGCTTCCTTTTTTAGTTCTCTTCCTTTTTAAGTTCTCTAAGTTCTCTTAAGTAAAAAGATGGGAGGGGAAGCGTAAAGAGCGCCTAATTATGTATTCTGCGGTATGTACAAAGACTGCTCCTGAAAGCACACGTCTATTCTGCGCCTAATACCGTATTTTCCGGACTATAAGTCGCTCCTGAGTATAAGTCGCATCAATCAAAAAATGCGTCATGAACAGGAAAAAAACATATATAAGTCGCACTGGACTATAAGTCGCATTTATTTAGAAAAGTATTTCACAAAATCCAAAGCCAAAAATTGAGAATATGTAACTGGATTATTGAGACCAAAAAGATGAATGTTAATGAAGATGATGGAGTGAAGGCAGCCAAGAGGAGGGCAGGAAGGCAATTGCAAAGCAAAAGATTCACTGAAAGAAAATGCCACGTGATATACCAAAATGTGTCTAAAACGCGGAGAATACAATGCAATCAAGCATTTTGGGCGATGTGGAGTCACTTAGCTGGCAGCAGATTAAATGCTCACGAGAGAGAAAAAGATGCAGTTTTAGACGCATCAAAAAGATGCAGTTTTTTTTATAAGGCCTATAGGCCCGATGGTAATTGTAAAGGAATTTACAAAAGATTCACTCAACAAAAATGCTGATATGATACATGAAAATGTAACTAAAAATGTGGAGAATGCAATGCAGTCAAGCATTTTGGGCGATGTGGAGTCACAAGCTGGCAGCAGATTAAATAGGCCTACTCATGATAGAGAAAAAGACGGTTTTAAAAGGACGTGACCAAAGCTGAGGCAAGCCAGGGAATAGGCCTATAGGCCCGACGGTAATTGTAAAGCAATTTACAAAATATTCACTGAACAAAAATGCTGATGTGGTACATAAAAATTTAGCTAAAAATGTGGAGAAAGCAATGCAATCAAGCATTTTGGACGATGTGGAGATACAAGCCGGCAGCAGATTAAATGCTTGAGAGAGAAAAAGATGAAGTTTTAAAAGAATGTGCAGACCGAAGCTGCAGCAAGCAGGTGATATTTAGATATTTAGATATTTTATTTCACAAAATTCAAGACTAAGAACAGACAGACTATGCAACTGGACACATTGAGGCCAAAAATATTGAGAATTCTACAGGGAATGTTGAAGATGAAGGAGTGAATAGTGGCAAGAGGCAAGCCGAAGGCTGCTGACAAGGGCCCGACGCTATTGTAAAGCAATTTAGCCTACAAAGATTCACTGAACAAAAATGCTGATGTGGTACATGAAAATGTAGCTAAAAATGATTACCAACTCTGACTTCAATTGAACCCCATGCAGAGACGCACGCGCGCAGAACCACTTTCGGGGTGCCTCTCTCTCTCAGCAGGATTTGTCACCGCTAAAGTCAAATTATAGCCTAGCCTAGGTGCTTCTACATCAACCGCTATCGACAGGGAAGGAAAACAAATGTTTAGCGATCAGGAACCGTCAGGAATTTTGCAAACACAGAAGCATGACCGCCTATATAACACGGGAGAACATGGATGTGTTCTCCATTTGAGGAACATTATAATAGATTGCGGACGTGAACAGACAGCTACAGACACGGAGCAGTAGGCCCACTTTCACTTTCTGTGCATATTCACGTGAAAGATAATTAGTAGCAAAACAGCGATTACATGGCAGTGAGTTCTGTTTTCAAATGTTTTCAATCATGTCTAGATAACGGGTGAGGAATGTTTAGGGGACAGACTATCGTAAATCCTCAAATATGGCTGGGCAAAGCACTGCACCTTTATTTGGACCATGGCTTGTAGGCTATTCGAGTCAGCTACAGGCCTTTATTTCTTGCGTTTTACTGTGAGACATAGGCTTATACTTTTCCTTATAGGAGCGGCATACCGGTAGGCTATCAATGGCAACGGTTCATTAAGCTTCATGTATGAAAGAGTGTCGGGTTTCCATCCGCTTATTGCGAGATAAGGCATCCGCTTTCATTCATTCATGGAACGTGTGCTGTGCTGCAAGGGAAACCTTATTCCGTATAGCCAAAGAGGTCTAAGATAGACTAAATTTAATTATTTTATAAATTATGCATGATTTACTTTTTTTTATATAAAATGCGTAGGCTGATACCTGGCAGCAACAATTGTGTTTAAATGTAGGTTATTGCTTCAGCCTCTAGCTCAGAAAGGGGCTGCGTGTGTGACTGGTAGCTTGAGAGCAACATGTTGGAGACTCATGGTGTAGGATGATGACTTTTCATTGGCAACAATATTAAACCAACCAACAATATAAATTATTAAGAAGAGCTCTTTTAAATTGAAGTTAAATTGAAGCAAAATTATACTGGCTTTTATTTGTCCGAATCTGAGGCCCGGCTATAAATAGAATCCCGGCCATAATTTGAGCATCTAATTATGCACGTGTGTTTCAGGCATAGCACAAGCACTAATCTCTGACTGAAAGTGCACAGGACTTGTGCATTTGAGCTCTCTCGAGGCTATGTAATGTTTCATGTAGAGTTCATGTCAGTTAATATAAATTAACATTTAAAAAGATGTTCAATTATATAATTTTGTTCATATATAAGTCGCACCTGACTATAAGTCGCAGGACCAGCCAAACTATGAAAAAAAGTGCGACTTATAGTCTGGAAAAAAACGGTACTTTCGCCTTGTTAAAGCAGGTGTTAATCCAAATTGCAGTTCAATGCGTCAATAACAGAACCTTTCAAAGACAACAGAATCGCTATTTAGAGCACCAGTTTTGTAAGTATTTGTACCATCAAAAGCAACCTTAACTTTTGTTGGCCTTTCGAATGTCTTACTTTCACTTTCACATCATTCACTTAAACTTTCCTACTTGTTATATTTGACCAATTTTCCATATCCTATACGTGCTTAAGTAGTTTGAGTAAAACTACTGATCTTCATTATCTCCCTGCTTGTTGACATCATGTATGGTAATAATTCATGATCGCTAAACGTTTGATTCTTTTTAATGTTGTCATCAGTTACGGTAACTTCATTCAACTGCACTTGTATGTAGGCTCTGCTGTTCAGTTGTGGACGTTCATAAATTGCGTTTATGGTTGGAGAAAGGCACAGTTTACACTAGTTTGATAAATACGACGGAAACTTGGGTCTGACAGCGTTCGCAATCTGCGGTTTGTCCATGACGCTGATAACGCTACTTCGCAAATGTACGTACATCTGGCCCTCAGTATGTAAGTATAAGTATATATACTCTTTTGATCCCATGAGGGAAATTTGGTCTCTGCATTTATCCCAATCCGTGAATTAGTGAAACACACTCATCACACAGTGAACACACAGTGAGGTGAAGCACACACTAATCCCGGCGCAGTGAGCTGCCTGCCTGCGCTCGGGTAGCAGTGAGGAGTTAGGTGCCTTGCTCAAGGGCACTTCAGTCGTTCCTACTGGTCGGGGTTCCAACCGGCAACCCTCCGGTTACAAGTCCGAAGTGCTAACCAGTAGGCCATTCTCTGCCATGTATGGACATCTTGACTCCGCCATCGCGCCAACTAAATTCAGAATGTATCACGCACTAGTGGTGTGCTTCCTGAACAAACGGTCCGTGTGGAACAATCAGATCCCTGCGCGTATAGTGCGCGTCATAGGAATTTAACGAGGCTTTGAGGCAGAGTTTTTGCCTCGAGTAATTTTTGCAATCGTGTTATCCAAGTAACTCGATGAATCGTTTCAGCCCTAACTCAGTCATTACACAGATCCTCCCATACATAGATAGATAGCTAGATAGATATACTTTAATTATCCCACAGGGAAATTCAGTTGTTTCAGCAGCCTTAAGAACATACAGCAAGCACACACACATGCACACATATGTGACCAGGCGTGGGAATTCCAGGCGCAAGTCGCAGAGACGCAAGTTGCGAAAAACGACGTTGATGTTTTTTTTTTTCAAAATGAGTTATTTTCGTTTTTTTGCAGAATGTGCAAGTTGAAGTCCTAAAGAAGCAATTCCATGTTTCAGATAAGTTTCAGGAAGTTAACTTTCAGTTAAGTTTCAGGAAGTAAACCAGCGTTTGAATTGGGCGTGACCATTAGTGCTCTTTTGTTCTGTCGGCCAATCAGTTGTATGCTAGAAGTAACCTCATGGCTACTACACAAGCGATAGCCTACACATGGCTACTTAATATACAGCGACCCTGGAACTCTCTCCTTGGCAGACATTCGTCTAGTGACAAACTTTCTCCAGAGCTTATGTACAAAATACGGAGTGATTCTATAGCTGCCGAAAGAGAGTGGCAGGACATGCAAATCATTGGCCATCTTGAGGCAAACAGACGTACAGTAGTTACTTCGGAGATGACTGCATCCACCAAAAAGCCACAAAAGACGAAAAGAAAGTCCCCTGTACCATGTATTTCATCGGAGGCAATGAAGTCTGCAGGAATACTTTTCAGTTTCTCATAGCGTAAGTAGTCCCTGTTACATTGCAATCCCTGCTATATTGCTTGCTAGCTAGCTAATACTACATTGTTATTAGCTAGCTCAGTACTGTCGTTTAAAGTGATGCACATCGAAATTAAGCTGTAATGGGAGGTTTTTGGCTAGTAATGTGAGCATTAATTTGCTTGCAAAAAGTCACTGTGATGCAGAACCTGTGGAATTTCAGTTACTGCGCAATTCGGCGGCTCTGCCCCCTGTTGACAGTCTTCCTGTCCTGGTCCCATCTGGACTGAACATTGACAGGCAGACCTATCTGCATGAAAAAAATCAGGCCTTTCTGTGCTGATGAGGCAAAAGACATCACATGCCCAGCGCCAAGGGTCACAGCACAGAAGAGTGCACAGAAGAATATGCAGAAGAGGATGTGGATGTGATCTCACCAAATAATTGGACTCTCCTTCACAGCCTCTTGTTACTATGCTATGTTGCTATGTTACTTTGCTATGTTAGCCTTTATGCACAGCCTCTCCCTCCCTCCAACAGCCTGGACTAAATTCACTTAACTCTAGTTCTGACTTATTGTGTTGCCTCCAAAGTCTACTGACTTAAAACTGCACTGTCTTGCCTTACTTTTTTGCAGTAGTGTAGTGGGGATTTTTAAAGTGGGGGGAGGCTATTTTAATGACATCATTGCAAAAACTGTCATGCACCTCCACATACATCGGTGCGTAAGGCCAAGGCCAAATTGTTACCAGCTTTCGTGAAAATAAAACCAAATAAAAAAAACAATTAAATGACATGGATTAGCTTCAAAATGTAGCCTAATGTCTTCACCCAAACTACACTTTTCCACCAAAGTGAACATGAATATGGTCTGTAGCTTTTACTTTTGTTGTATCATACAATAAACAGACAAACCATAATGTATAGTAGCCTATGTAATCTAGCGTAGTCTAATCTCCTTGACGCATAACATGTCACGGCATGGCTCCCATTCATTACCACACATATACCATAGCAATAACAATAGCACAAGCAGGATTCACGCATTCAACACGTGTGGTCAGTGTAGCTCAATTTGAGGGGGCGTCATATGAATGTCATTGCGAATGATTAAAATGCAGAGGTGCACAGTCAATAAAACAAAAAATAACAGAAAGAACATTGGGCAGGCAAGTGTCTGTCATCTGAAAAGTTTTTGTTTGGATTAAGTAGCTGCACGCTGCATCAATTGTACGTTTTTCCTAAAGTTGTTCAGGTTCACCGTTGGGTCATTACTTATGGTTAAATAGCCTCATCACTTATATTGGAGCTCCCTCGATAAAAATCACTCGTATTACTCACACATACTTATCGTGTCATTTTGACCACTGGATTAGCCTACCTGCTTTCTGCAAAACACAAACGAAGGAATTGCAACAGTGGGCCATGAAGATGCTTGCTACGGTAGATTCGGATACAGGCAGTTGTATAATCTATGGTACTAACGCGGAATGATGAGCTGCGCAGTTTTTAATGTCTTTACGCATGGTGGAGTGCTACAGCATGACGGTCATTCTTGAATTTTATGACAAAGAGGCCTGATTGGAGAGGTTGGCGTGATGCGTTGTTATCACAACAACAACACTTGTTATATTACTAAATGCTTATTAAAATGCTCAAAACAATGCTCCAAGAAGTGGGGGGGCGGCGTTCCCCCGCGTCCAACGCCCACTACACACCTGTGTGTGTGTGTGTGTGTGCGTGACGCGTGTGTGTGTGTGTGTTTATGTGTCCTACACCCACTACACACCTGTGTGTGTGTGTGTGTGTGTGCGTGACACGTGTGTGTGTGTGTGTGTTTATGTGTCCAACACCCACTACACCCCTGTGTGTGTGTGTGTGTGTGTGTGTGTGTGTGTGTTTATGTGTCTGGTGAGCAGCCTACTGTGTGTGTGTGTGTGTGTGTGTTTATGTGTCTGGTGAGCAGCCTACTGCACACCCCTGCTTTTTTGCACTTTACCAAATAATACCTGAACTCTCCTGTACCACAGGGTCGGTCCCTGCCCTGTCACCCTTATCACACTTATCACACAGCCTCAGCACATTGATGTGGACCTTGTTTGTTATTTAGTATCTTTTTTTATAGTATCTTTATTCTTACTGTCTAGTGTATATGATCTTTATTCTTATTTTTCTATTGGATTCATAATGAATTCCATTTTGCAATCCTGCTTGTTGTATGTGTATGTTATTGGGTCTTCTATTGGGAACTAGATGTGGTTTATACCTTGGATTATGGGATTGTAACATCTTATCCTGTGTATTAATGCATGCTATTCAGGGTCTTTTGTAATAAAAGCATTTCCATTTCAATAAAGTACTTCAAATTCTGATTATTCTAAGTCCAGTGAAGTGCCTAATGAAAATAACACTACATCAATATTAACAACGCTACAATTCTTTCTGCCCTGCAGGCTAACAGATCCAGGTGTCACAGTGACACCTGTAGGGGGAAGGGCTACAGATACCAGATGTCACAGTGTGACATCTGTAGAGGAGGGCTTATCTCAATGAGATGCAAATGAGCACAATTGTCTATCCTTTGACTCAGGTGAGGTGATAATTTGCAAATCTATTAGGCCAGTTTTCTCAGTAAAAGGTTTTCAGACTTTGAACTTATTCAAATATTATCAGATCTCCATGAGTGAGACATCATTAGATAGCTTTGAAACTACACTTTCAGAATCTGTGAATAACTGAAAATGTTTCTGGGGAGACATGTGGCTTAGTTTCCCACGCCTGGTCACATATAGTCCACATACATTACATTACAACAAGAAATTACTTTCACCCACAAGACATAGCATATGGTAGCTGTCAAGGTACCATACACATCTAAGTACCAAAGTGTAACTGCCTAATAAGACATAAATCAAGACAATTCCCTCCATATTAGATATAAAAGATTAAAAGATAAGTTGTCTTTCTCTACTCAAAGGAGAGTCGTTGTAAAGTGCTATTGCTGTGGGTAAGAAGGTTTTCTTATATCTGTCCTTACTGCAACTAAGTTGGCGAAACCGCCAACTAAAAACACTTTGTTGTTTTGCCAGTGTACTGTGTAGGGGATGTGATGCATTGTCCAAGATGTGTAACAATTTCTGCAACATCCTCCTTTCCACCACCAACTCTAGAGGCTGTAGAGTAGTCCCCAGCACAGAGCCTGCTCGGAATACAGCTCGGAAATTTGGGGGCCAGCTTTAATCCTATCAAAAAAATCTTGGGATAAATCCCAAATAGAAATTTTGCATGGAGCTATGTAAAATCCTCTAACAGGTGAGAAGTACACCCAACCGAACTAGGCCGTTTCCCTTTGTACCTGGCCATCACAAAAAAAGTCAATTAAATTCTGGATGCATTTAAAAAGTTCAAAACCTAAATCATAAAGCACTGCTTGCGAACTCGACAGAACCAGACAAAGATAACCTCTTAAATTTGATTATAAACAACAATGACATTAGTGATACAAAACCAATACTACTAAAAGAAATCCACAATAACAACAAAAATGCCTACACTTCCAAATGGCTTAAAGACGGCCAACAAAATAAGAAAATGAATTGTTACCTTAGATTAAATCGGAAATATGACTAAATTAAAGCAACCACAAAGTCATTACCTAACAAATACAGCTCGCAGCACAGTTTGTGTTTAAGTGCCACAAGCTGAGAGAAAACACATAACAAACAAAGATCAGACATCCAATCCTAGTCTCAATAAAAAAAATACTATTTTTATATATATTTTATTATTATTATTTTCTTCTTACTTCTATTATTATTATGACATTATTCTGTTTATTTTATATATGTATTAAATTTGTATATATGCTTTGACAACACAAGCACTCTTGTCATGTCAATAAAGCTTATTTGAATTTGAGAGAGAGAGAGCATATGCTGGTCAGTGTGTATGTGTGTGTATGAGAGAGAGAGAGAGAGAGCGTATGCTAGTCAGTGTGCGTGTGTGTGTATATGATAGGGGTGGGCGATATGGACAAAAAATAATATCTCGATATTTTTTGTGATTTTGACGATAACGATAATTAGTCGATATCCTTTAAAAGAAATGTGTACAAGTCTGAGTTACTTTAAAGCTCATTATTTATGAATAGCATCAATACAATAATAACAAATAACCTAATTTCACTGTGATTCACTGTAAAACTAAGCAGACCAACAGAGTACATCTCAGTCATTTCCTTCGAGGTTTTGTTTAAGAGAAATCATGTAGGCTAACATTCCAAGTTACAGAATAGAAACTAATGCGTTAGCTTATGGCGAATGTATATGAGAAATCCCATAGAGATGCTAACAGTTAGCATAGCAACTGTTAGCAAACTTCAGTCCATTTACAAAAGGGTTAGGCCTACATGAGAAGAGTTCTTTGTTTACAACTGACTATTAA
>NC_055959.1:41285630-41338130 GCF_018492685.1 Alosa sapidissima | reverse complement strand
TTGCTCCTACGAATAATACATTTAAATGTTAAAACAGCTTGCCATGCTTGCACACACAATGGTAAGCTCTGCTTACAAGTTTACCCAGTGTAGGCGGTATGTAAAAACTGCTTGCCATAGAACTGCGAGGTCATGGACAACAGCATTTGCAAGCAAGCTAATCTAACAGGGACTCTACTTTCCAGTTAATTCAGTGTGTTCGGCTACAGTGTTGTTCGGTGTTGAAGTGTTTAGATTCCCAGCGCTAGCCTAGTAGGCATTTTAACAGCAACTATTGCTATGCGCTAACACCAGTCAGCTGAGTTTAATTAGCGATAACGTACGGAGATGGTTTCGTAGCCTCTTTGACAGCTCAGTGACATCAGGTATGTAACCTACAAATTTATGTTTTTGCCAGCTAACTTTTAACATGATCTTCATATTCATTGTGATGCTATATGGGCCTCATGCACATGAAAGATTAATATCATGCCATTATGTTGTTTAGAACACACCGTGAAATAGTTTTCACCTTACAACTTTGCTGATAACATTTCAAATGTCAGTTAGCGCATTAGCAAGGATATTGTGTAACGTAAAGGCTACTGTTGATGTTGTTTCATAGCCTTTTGCTTGTGTGTAGTTAGGCCCACTGCTAGATTTTGACAGGAGCTCACGATATCGCTTTAAAGTAAGCTACTTTGGCTCACGCAAGCTGTCAAACACTGTCCACTCGCCTATGTGTGCACCCCTCTGGTTTATACATCCAGTGTTTATGTTAGCTAACTGTATCTGGATGTGTTGCTATCAGAGCAAGACGTTAGAGATGGCGCATGACATGCAGTGATGCCTCGTAAAAAAAAAAAAAAAAAAAAAAAAAAACGCTATTTAAGCACCGAAATGAGGCACCGAAATCCACGTTGTTATTCGATGCAGTTACTACCGTGTGCGTTGGCACCGGTGCCATATTAGAACCGTGTTTCGGTGCCCAACCCTACAAGTCAATAATCTAATTAAAAAAAGATTGAAAATCGAGTCGAATTGTGACTTTAAAATTGAAAATTAAATTGAGGATTTTGAGAATGGTGACAGCCCTAATATGTGTTTGTGTATGTGTGTATTTGTGTCTTTTTCTACCTGCTACGCCTCCGTCTGTCCAGTTAAGTCATCTGCCGTCCAATGGCGAGCCCAGGGCGGGGCTAACCTGTGCACAACCAATCAGCATGACAAGAATGTAAATGGGAGTGGCTTAATTATCAGGAACAACCATCCTTCAAAAACAGGAAAAACACATGCACCTTAAATTAGTGACACACTGTTTCAGACAGACCGTGAGACACTATATGTATGGGACACACACTCTAGGACACAATCAAGCAAGCTACGCTAGCGTCCAGTGTTAAACACTCATCTTTTTGGCTGTTGGGGCCACATAACATCACATAATGTCACAGTGCTTTCAAATAACATCACATAACGTCACAGTGCTTTCAAATAATGTCACATAATGTCACAGTGTTTTTAAACAGTCACAGCTTACTGCGCTGCCTACTAGGTCTCTTCAATGTTACTCATTGGTCCCATAAATTAGAGCATCACATACTCATACCTGCGACTCAGTGCATAACGCATCAGTGTGAACGTACCCCAGTACTCAGTGCATAACGCATCAGTGTGAACGTACCCGGTGCATAACGCATCAGTGTGAACGTACACAGGGCATAACGCATCACTGTGAACGTACCCCAGTACCCAGTGCATAACGCATCACTGTGAACATACCCCGGTACCCAGTGCATAACGCATCAGTGTGAACATACCCAGTGCATAACGCATCACTGTGAACATACCCAGTGCATAACGCATCAGTGTGAACGTACCCCAGTACCCAGTGCATAACGCATCACTGTAAACGTACCCAGTGCATAACGCATCACTGTGAACGTACCCCAGTACCCACTGCATAACGCATCACTGTAAATGTACCCAGTACATAACGCATTAGTGTGAACGTACCCCAGTACCCAGTGCATAACGCATCAGTGTGAACGTACCCCAGTACCCAGTGCATAACGCATCACTGTAAACGTACCCAGTACATAACGCATCACTGTAAATGTACCCCAGTACATAACGCATTAGTGTGAACGTACCCCAGTACCCAGTGCATAACGCATCAGTGTGAACGTACCCCAGTACCCAGTGCATAACGCATCACTGTAAACGTACCCAGTACATAACGCATCACTGTAAACGTACCCAGTACATAACGCATCAGTGTGAACGTACCCAGTACATAACGCATCACTGTAAACGTACCCCAGTACCCAGTACATAACGCATCAGTGTGAACGTACCCAGTACATAACGCATCAGTGTGAACACACGAAGGCATTCAAAAGTGCGGAAGAATACGAATGGGGACAAAGTTAGAGACTTGCTGGGGTGCAGGAGGATCGGATGACATAGGCGTAGCCACGGATGGCCTAGGCCCGCCCACTTGTCACTCTTGCCCGTCCAATTAAAGGGCTTGCGAATTGCGAACAGCCGGCAGTTCCATTTAAAATGTTTCTGCGTAATTGTCAGCTATGATGAAATGCGTTCATATTCCACTTTTTATGTCATAAACGTAGCATGCCTATGAAAAAGCTTTGCAGTGGGATTGTGCAATGGTCAATCTGCTGACCTGATGATCTGATGAAACCTTTATAGCATGACAGAGCATAAGTGGGGCTTTCCAACGAGACCACACACACATACGATCAAGTATGAAAATAAAAATAAATCATAGAATTAAATCAAATTGCATCATATTTACAGTCTGCGTTCACCTGTGCATTCATTAGCCTACTCTCATTTGAATTACTCGCAAACCCGTGATCGGATAGATATGCCACGCATGTCAGATACAAGAGACACAGAGCTATCATTTGATGCCAAGTACATCCGTGTGGGTTATAAAACAGACGAAGTGACAGCAAAATAATAACTTCACATAGGCCTAGCTTGACTTACCCCACGTTTTTGTGGCAAAGCATGTTTATAATCCAACGCTATCATGTGTTTCTCTATGACAAAGCATGTTCATAATCCGGTTTTGAGATCCTAGCAAATTCCTGCATGGCATCCAATTCGAGGCTCACATTGCATCACAACTTGTTCGACAAAGAAAAACACTTTCTTTGCCTTTACTTTGTTCATGGCAATGCAGTAAAATGTTGTCAAATATGATCAATCTATCTCAATAGTGTTTCATGTGACGCACCGAAGCTACATTCATGCATTGTTTTGCTCCAGTCGAAAATGTTTCTGCTGTTGTCAGCTGTGATCAGATACGTTCAATAACTTCCACTTTTATGTCATAAATATAACATGCCTATGATTAATGTTTGTATGGTGTATCTCATCTAGGCTTCTCTTATGTTCAATCAAATGAGCTTTGCCCAGCCGTTTTTTTCTGTGCCCACCCATTTGAACATTTCTGGCTACGCCACTGCGTATGAGTGATGCAGAGTCCTGCCCAGGTCCGATGGCTCGGTGGGTCCTGCATGGGTCCGATGAGGTCGGTGGGTCCAGAACAATAAGGAGAATGAGCTCAGCATGATGTCAGCAATGGCAATGCTGTGAGTTTTAGACAGGAATGGACAGCCCACTTCAATTGTGGTGGAAGAGACGTTTTTGTGTGTGCGTGCATGCGTTTGTGAGAGAGTGTGTGTGTGTGTGTGTGTGAGAGAGAGAGAGAAGTGGGGTTGGGGGTTGGGGGGGCAGGATGTTGCCAGTCCTCATCTCCACTCTTTGCATTGACACGTCTAGAGGGAATTCCCTCTCTGAAAGTACCAGTAATGGCCTGTTTCTGTGTGACAGCTATTAAGTAATCGGTCTCAACACGTTACACGTCAGTCGAGCCGACAGTCTCAGTAGACAAACTGATTCCTTCCGAGTCCTGTGAGCACGAAAGCAGAACCATCACTATCCGACTGGGACACGTTTTCTAAATTAACTATTGCTAACTTAGCCGATTCCACGTTACAATTTTCGTTGTGTCGATTAAGTATAGAAAAGCTAACGTTAACAGTCCCCCTTTTTCGAAATATTTTTGCTGTTGTTGTAGAGCAGTTAGTTTGTATACTCTCGCCACCATGATTTTGTGAAATGTCACTTCAAAATACAGCAGTGAGCGAAAAGAAGAACTTTGAGACTGCTCATTTAGTCTCAGTAGCTAACGTTAACGTTCAAATTTCTCCGACTAGCAAGGCAGCATTAACGTTACAATAGCAGACGTATCTTATAGCTTGTCGGCCTTAACCAACTGGTAACTTGCACGTTCCCTCTCAATAACGTTACAATAAAATACACCCACTGGTGGACATGTTAGTTAAATGAGTTTGTTCAAACATAAAGCAAAATCGTTTAAAATGCTTTAACGTTAGTGGCAGTAAGATTGCCCATGAACTTGGACAAAAGTAAAACAGAAAGGTTACATGGGCTGTCTTCATCTCCGCCGGTGATGCTGGCAAACTCCAGGCAATATCTTCTCTCTGCTTCTCCGCCAGATTCGATAAAGTGGTCTTTAAGTTGCTATAATTCTTTACCAAGTCCGCAGTTAAAATACTTGCATTTTCTGTAGGCTCAAGCAGATTCCCTTTTCCCAAAACCGCTGCTCTCGCTCGGGATTCCGTTCGCCAAGATCAAAGCGCCAAATGTGGGCTTCCGAACGTGTGCGGAGTTCCGCCTGGAGTCGGAGTGCGTCTGCGGTGAAGTCGCACTCGGACAGGAGATCCCCTGCTCTATTGATTATGGAAATAGACGAAGTCAGTGTTGTTGTAATCAGATAATGTCCAAATAGCCTTATTCTTCTAGCCAGTCCTCTTAAACTTCAAGCGCTGAAGATGGAATGTTGTGGAGACACGTTTGTTAGCAAATGCTACTTTATGCTTGTGCATGCATTGAGAAGTGAGAGATTTTTAACCATCGGCACATCAGAGCTTGATATCCTTGGATAGCCCGCCGTAAAGAAAGTTAATGAGCAGGCCTACAAGTTCGTAGATTAAGTAGGCTGCTTCCAATCCAGCATGGTTCCTGAAACTCTGGGAAAAGCGGCCAAAAAAAAGAAACAGACTTAGAGACAGACTTTTTTTATAGACCTATGTTTCATTTAAAAATATGATGATTTCTAGGCTTTTAACGTTTCATTAAAAATATGATGATTTAGCTAGGCTTTTAACGTTTCATTAAAATATGATGCAATTGCATTCACATCAGCTGTGTGTTTATTTACATTTTTATTCACAATTATTAACATATCCCAGATAGCAAAGGGCTGGCGGCTGTCGGCCCACTGGGGGCATAGCTGGCGGTCCGCTGGCATTTTGCTCATCGGTTCTCTGGCGGTCCGCTGGCAGGTTGCAGACAAATGGCCCAATATTTTGCCACTATTGGTCTAAAATCTTTTTAATTTGTTCAGTTATGTATAACAATATAACAAGTTTTGTATAACTCTCTGGACTTGTAACCGGAGGGTTGCCGGTTCGAGCCCCGACCAGTGGGCCGTGGCTGAAGTGCCCTTGAGCAAGGCACCTAACCCCTCACTGCTCCCCGAGCGCCGCCGATGTAGCAGGCAGCTCACTGCGCCGGGATTAGTGTGTGCTTCACCTCACTGTGTGTTCACTGTGTGCTGTTTGTGTTTCACTAATTCACCGATTGGGTTAAATGCAGAAACCAAATTTCCCTCACGGGATCAAAAGAGTATATATACTTATACTCTTTTGATCCCGTGAGGGAAATTTGGTCTCTGCATTTATCCCAATCTGTGAATTAGTGAAACACTCAGCACACAATGAGGTAAAGCACACACTAATACCGGCGCAGTGAGCTGCCTGCAACAACAGCGGCGCTCGGGGAGCAGTGAGGGGTTAGGTGCCTTGCTCAAGGGCATTTCAGCCGTTCCTACTGGTCGGGGTTCGAACCGGCAACCCTCCGATTACAAGTCCGAAATGCTAACCAGTAGGCCACGGCTGAAGTGCTAACCAGTAGGCCACGGCTGCCCTGTGAGCTGGAGGTCTGAGACGGCTGCCCCGTGAGATGGTGATCCAACGGCGGACTTGTGTTGTGCTTGCCGCTGGGCTCAGCGCAAAATACCAGCGACTTCCAGCGCGCCGCGGTCAAAGTTCAATTTGAGTTATCGCACCTGTTAAACTCTCGCGAAAAAGTCTGAAATGCAGACGTTTTCCTGAACACACTTTTGTCCTCTGCCTTCGAGTGGATACTGTGATCTCCAGGTCGTGAAGGCGGCACAGTTTGATCTTTGCTACCCCAGAGCTAACTAACTTAATGGCAAGTTGCATTGCACGTTAGCTCTGGGCTAGCAAAAATCAAAGTGTGACGCCGTCACCTACCAGAGATCACAGTATCCAGGGTGCGATTTGTAGGGGGGGATGGTGAGGATTTCCCCCCTCTGGTTTTCCTATCCCTACCTCTGCTAAATTATTTTTATCGTCGGGGGGGGCAACATTTATCCCCCTCTGCCCCTCATATTGATTAATGCTACATCATATAAGTAAAGCGCTGCAACGTGAGAACAGTCTAGTAGGCTAGCCTACATAATAATCTGACATCAGAAACGCACCGTCACCATCAGCACTGATGCTGCTGACACAGTGGCTGCGTGATAACTTAATTTGGCCTTGATCGTGCAGGACATCTCAGAATGTTGAGTGTGTAATCCATCATAAATGGCTAGGTTCAATGGAAAAGTTAGCTGGACAAATGAAAGAAAACGAGAAGGATTCAGTGAAGCATAATAATGTTTTAGAACCTTCAAAATGAGAAAACTGATGCAACTGAGATGGAGGACAACTGCACGTACAGTAGAACGTAGGCCTATGGTCCGAAGGAATTTACATTAAATGAGGAGATATTTGCTGAATGTCACAAAAATTGTTACAGAAATTGCTTGGCATCGCTTATTCAATGGCTCTCTACCGAAACACCTGTAGTTTGCGGAGGACGAACGAGAAAGCACTCGTTTGATAAATCAGCCAGTAGTAGACAAATAACTTTTAGAAATAATCTGTACTGCAAAAACGAATGTTGATGGGTATTTAAACTATCTAGCGGGTGTTTTAACAGCTGCAAGAAATAGAAGCTTCATGGTATTTATGTTCTGGTTCGTAAATTATTTTCATAAAACTTCAAGTTGCCCTATAACTTTACTCTCCAAACTCTTCACTGCACTGTAGGCAATTAACTGACAGTATGATAGGCTATTTATTTTCTGTAGGCTACAATAAACACATTTATTATTTCAACTTTTGCAATATTACGCACTTGGCTACTGAACGCAAATCAGCAGGAGAGAGAATGCACGTAGCCTACGCAGCGTGTAGCGCAATTTGTAGGCTATTTGGTTACCAACTTACACTGTTAGCCAATTCACTAACTTAAGACTTCAGTGCCATCATATACAACATTTTTTTACACAACAAATACAGAAAGGATGGAGGCAGTAAAAGTAGAGAAGTCATTTCAGATGGGGCAAGAACAAGGTGAATTTGCATGCTTGTCAAAACGTAGTCCTACCCTGCATTAGAGGAGCTGATCATCATACCAAGCACACTCGCTGTTTAAAGTCATACACCACGGTAAACTAAAACTAAAATGTTACAAAGGTGGCAAAAATAATATAGGGTATTATTAGCCATGACATTACTAGGCTATGAATCGTTCGTTCATTTTTTTTTTTTTGGGGGGGGGGGGGGGGGGGGTTACAAACTTATTCAAAATCATCCCCCCCTCTGGTTTTTACACAAATCGCACCCTGACAGTATCCACTCGAAGGCAGAGGACAAAAGTGTGTAGAGCAAAACGTTTGCATTTCCGATTTCTCCGCGAGAGTTTAACAGGTGTGATAATTCCAAACCCCCATGTTATTTTCCCATAGGAAAATATTGTCATTGGTGTTTCTGGCGAGGATTTGAGATTGCATTGTGTAGTTTAAATAAAACAAGATTTCGAAATGGCTTGCATAGTTTGTATAGGCTATTAATAGTTTTGTATACTGCTAAATACATGCCTAAAATGGTGGTCCATTTGGGTGTGTGTGTGTGTTGTGTGAATGTGGGGGTTGTGCGAGTGTGGTGTGTGTTGTGTGTGTGTGGTGTTAATATAGACTGCTTATGCTCTGTGTGGTGTGTGTGTGTGGTATGTGTGTGTGGTTTGTGTGTGGTGTTAATATAGACTGCTTATGCTCTGCGTGGTGTGTGTGTGGTATGTGTGTGGTGTATGTGTGTGTGTGGTATGTGTGTGTGGTGTTAATATATCTGCTGCTTATGCTCTGTGTGGTGTGTGTGTGTGGTATGTGTGTGGTGTTAATATATCTGCTGCTTATGCTCTGTGTGGTGTGGTGTGTGTGGTGTTAAGACTGCTTATGCTGCTTATGCTCTGTGTGGTGTGTGTGTGGTGCTTATGCTCTGTGTGGTGTGTGTGGTGCTTATGCTCTGTGTGGTGTGTG
Organism: Alosa sapidissima; assembly: GCF_018492685.1. NCBI lineage: Eukaryota > Metazoa > Chordata > Actinopteri > Clupeiformes > Clupeidae > Alosa > Alosa sapidissima. Next base: position 41,329,642 of record NC_055959.1, on the reverse strand, counting down.
TGTGTGTGGTGCTTATGCTCTGTGTGGTGTGTGTGTGTGTGTGGTGTGTGTGTGGTGCTTATGCTCTGTGTGGTGTGTGTGGTGCTTATGCTCTGTGACCCATAAGGAAACCCTGAAGGGCACAAAGGTCACTTGAGGTTGACATGGCGACCAGACCAGAGCAGAGGTTATCAGCCAGCAACATCATGATACGCACGCACACACAGACACACACACACACAGGAGGTTATCAGCCAGCAACATCATGATATGCACGCACACACACACACACAGGAGGTTATCAGTCATCAACATCATGATACGCACGCACGCACGCACGCACGCACACACACACACACACACACACACACACACACACACACACAGGAGGTTATCAGCCATCAACATCATTATACACACACACACATGATCATGATGACTTCAGACAGCGAAGCTGTTCTTGTTGAAACCTGTCCCCCAAATTATAATTTCTTCCACTCAACTAGACGGGAATTGCCAACATTCTCTCAAACAATACCGGTAGTTGCACTAAAGTCAACTTTGGCGACTTATCTTCCTTCGAGTACATCACCTTCACTCTGAAGGCTGACCCAGCTGTACTCCTATTGACCTTATACCGCCCTCCTAAACTATGGACTCCTATTGACCTTATACCGCCCTCCTAAACTATGGACTTCTATTGACCTTATACTGCCCTCCTAAACTATGGACTTCTATTGACCTTATACTGCCCTCCTAAACTACGGACTGCCCTCCTAAACTATGGAGTTCTATTGACCTTATACTGCCCTCCTAAACTATGGACTTCTATTGACCTTATACCACCCTCCTAAACTATGGACTGCCCTCCTAAACTATGGACTTCTATTGACCTTATACTGCCCTCCTAAACTATGGACTTCTATTGACCTTATACCGCCCTCCTAAACTATGGACTGGCTTCCTCAACCAGTTTTCTGAGCTTATGTTGCTCATCATCACTATCTATGATCGGATAATTGTAAATGCCGATTTCAATATCCATGTCAATAAGACGACAGTCAATAAGACAAAGAAGCCAGTAAGTTCCTTAATGTCTCGGACAGTTTAGAGCTAAAGCAGCATGTTACGGGGTCTATCCACTACCTTGGCAACACCCTCGATCTAGTCATTAGGGATAGAAGTCACGGACTTATCAGTAAACGATATAAATATGTCTGATCATTATTGTGTATCCTTTACTGTCGTACTAAACACATTAAATATGAATCCCGAAATTACAATAACATCACAATTCTTGGACATTAGAGCAGAACAGCAGTTCATAGCTCTTGCAGATTCTATAAATGTAGATATTTCAAATAAGCCAATTGACCAAATGGTAGAGGCTTTCAATAGTGAACTAGGCTCTCAATAGTGAACTAGGCTTTCAATAGTGAACTAGGCTCTCAATAGTGAACTAGGCGTCCTGCTAGACAGGGTGGCACCCTTTAATACTAAGGCTACGTTTATACATGGACGGCTATTTTGATAAACAGACATTTCACCCTCTCCATTTTCAAAAATAACATTGTGCACACCTGGCAGTTTTCAGAGAAGTTTCCCCCAAGAGCATGCCAAACCTGTCGGTGGCAAGTGTAAGTTGAAGCTCAATCCCACGTTAGCCAATCAGAATCCCAAAAATAGCAACAAATCACTTTCTACTTCTCTTTTGAACTGTTTTTGCAAATGCAAACAGGCCAAAAGCGTTTGCACAAACGTAAAAATGAGTACCACCTTAATAGCATCCATGATCTGTAGCCAAACAAACTGTAAACCTAAGGCGCTTACATGACCTTAAGCATTTTCTGACGCATAATGTGACGTTTGAGAACCTAAAACCCTGTTTCTCCCAGTTGACATGACAACACATAACCGGCATTATCAGAAATCTCCTCTTAGGCCGGAGTTTTTAGAAATAATCGTTTTCTGTGGTAAAAACGGGGTTTTCGTGTAAATGAGAGGCCAAACCGCAGGGAAATATCTGCATCTTCCCTTTGTGTAAACGGGGCCTAAAAAACGCCCTGTAGAAAACTGACTCCCTGGACGTGACCTAAAAAGAGATCATGTGATCATGGGTTTCATAAGGGTTATACTAGTGCATGGGTTCTCATGTTTTAAAGGGATGTGATCATGGGTTTCATAAGGGTTTATACTAGTGCATGGGTTCTCATGTTTTAGAAGAATGTAGTCATGAGTGTCATAAGTCTTAATGCCACTGCATTTGCTGTAAGCAGGGTGCAGGTCATTGTATCCTGTGTAGGCCAAACCAACTGTCAGATGAGTGGGGTGAGTGGAAAAGTACTGGGGGTAAAGGGAAGGGGGGTGTTATCAAGCTGTTGTTGCTGATTGGATCATGAACGGCCACAGCAGCGAAGATGAATGACTGACTCTTCTGTATTATTGTGTTACATGCTCCAAATGTAAAGCACTTTGAGCTAAATTCTGTGTATGAAAGGTGCTATACAAATAAAGCTTATTATTATTATTATTAGGACACACACACACACAGGAGGTTATCAGCCATTTAGAGCAACATCCCAAACGGCACACATAAATCTTACCGATGTCGGGCCGATGAATGCCGTTACAGTCTAGAAGACATCGCATAGGAAGCGTTTGCTCATTGGCAAGACATCGCCGGGATGTCGTCAAATCATCGAAAACGACAATGAGCCAATGTTTCAACGACTCATCGTTTGCACATTGGCAAGACATCGCCGGGATGACGGCAAATCATCGAAAACGACAATGAGCCAATGTTTCAACGACTCATCAACGCTATGCCCACCCCCGGCTTATACGACCTTTATTTATTTAGGTCGGAACTTGAGATTGCACATTTTACACTAGGCTATAAATGATTAGATCTATAAAGACACAAGAAAGATGCCAGAAATATTTTCAATTCATTTTATTTAATGTTTAAAAAAAGTCTGAATGATGAAAAAATGCTGTTCTTCTCCTGCAAGAGACAAAAACAACAATTAATTCACCGCAACACTTTCATCTTTAAAGTCTACCCTTACCGATTGCTGTTAAGGAATTTTCATAGATGCAGAGAACCACTACCGAGCTCGGAGAAATAGATTTCAAACCCATTAGCATTACCTCAGCTGATATTTCAATCAAGCAGAGGCGAGCTAATGCCGTTACTTGGCTAGCGCGCTAACGCCGGCCAAAACACGAACTCTGGAAGTGACTAGAGAAAGTTGGGACTGAAACGTAGCCTACATTTGCTTTGGGAACTTTGGCTGATGCATTTATCTGTGCATTTCCTCTGTGCAAAGGCGTTATGATGACACGACCAGCAGGTTAGCTTAGCCAAGACAGTAACGTTAGCTATCATGACCACATTCTACCGAGGCACCATTGAGAGCATCCTCTCCAGCTGTATCGCTGTGTGGGGCGGAAGCTGCACTGAATACAACAGGAAAGCCCTGCAGCGCATAGTGAACACAGCTGGAAGGATTATTGGTGCTTCACTCCCCTCCCTGAAGGACATTTACACCACCCACCTCACCCGCAAGGCGACCAAAATTGTGAGTGATGCAAGTCACCCCGCTCACAATCTGTTCGATCTACTGCCCTCTGGGAAGAGGTACAGAAGCCTGCGCTCCCGCACTACCAGACTCACCAACAGCTTCATACACCAAGCTGTAAGGATGCTGAACTCTCTCCCTCCTCTCCCCCCTCCACCCTCAGCTACATAACATCCTGGACATTGGACCCACAATGGCCGCGTGCACTACTCCACTTGCACACTTGCACACTTGTACACTTTACAACTTGTTGTTGTTGTCCTGAAAACACAACACTTCTGCTGCTCTTACATAACTTGCACCACATGTCACTTTCTTTCTTACTTAGGTCAAACAGAACTACCCAAGCCTTTTATTGGCCTGACTTTGCACTAGTATTTTATTGACTGTCTATGCACAATTTCAACCAAATTTTGCTGCTCTTATTTTTTTTCATTATTATATGTGCCCTCTTATTTACTTACTTTTTTGTTTACTTGAATGTTATGTTTGTCTGTGGACTTAAATTGGTAAAATATGTCTTGTCTTCACCGTGGGATAGTGAGAGACGTAATTTCGATCTCTTTGTATGTCTGGAACATGTGAAGAAATTGACAATAAAGCTGACTTTGACTTTGACTAATAGCCTAGCTCCCACTCCTCTCCATACAAAAACGACAGCCTTTCCTGGGTTAAGTCTCACGGTCAAATAATAACTTGCTATTCTTACACCCAAGCATATTGCTGTCCTTGTACCGGTAATCATGGATGCTGTAGTGTTAACATTTCGCCATAGCCGCTAGCTAGGTTTAACATATTTTCCAGTGTTAGCTCAACTAGCTAACGTGAATTAGTTCACAACGAAGTTGTAATTACCCCAAAACAGCTCTTTATAAAGTAATGTACACCAAGTTATGGCTTAGGCTAGCAGGCAAATATATAAACAGTCATACAATTGACACAATGCCTATTTTCTGACAATTTACATGAGTGAATTTACCAACCTGAAAATCGCTGCTCCAGGAGGCTGATCTGACGTGCCTGGCTGCCTGCTACACACGCAGAAAAAGAACAGATAGAGCTGGATCTGCGTTGGGAAGTAGGAACAATCAAAAGCCAACATACATGGATGCTGGGGTAAAAAAAACAGATGGCGAGATCTGCTTTGGGTAGTAGTGTAACAGGTCACATTTCTATTGTTTTATAATTACACAAAGATGGTTTTTGCCTTGACACACTGCCTTGTATCGCCAGTACAGTGAGAGTCCTAGTGGGCCTCCGTAGTCTCCCGCCCCCTCTAATGTATCAATTTTTCATATTCATATTTTGCTGTGCCCTTCACCTCTTCCCTGTCTCTGTCACTTTGGGGAAGAGGTATGTTATCTGTCTATCCCTCCTTTCATATTATATTAAATATCTTCACCCTATACTGTCTTTCACTACTATCATAACTATCACTTTACCTATATTTCCTTTCTGTACACTTTGTTTTATCTATTATGGAGCTTTCTTGTTTATTTCTTTATATTTTTTTATATTATATTTTCAGTAGTTTTGAGAACATGCCGGGACCCAGTAAGCCCATGACATTCTCTATTCCTGTATTGACAAGAAATAGAACACAAATGCATCGAGCTTATAGGGTAAACCAGTCCAATCTCCTACCCGTACCACATCAACCTCAGATTTCCCCCATGGATCATATTTCCCCAACACTTAAACTAACAAAACTAGCACTCCTAAATATCAGATCTCTTTCAAACAAATCATTCTTAATTCATGATCTAATTTGCACACACAACCTTGATTTTTTACTTTTAACTGAGACATGGTTAGATCAAGCAAACAGTGCTGCTACTCTCATCGAATCAGCTCCCCCAAACTTCAGTTTTTTGAGTGCTACCAGAGCAAATAAAAGAGGTGGGGGGATAGCCACAATTTTCAAGACGTCTTTTCAGTGCAATCAGTCGTCATTCGGTGACTTCACTTCATTTGAATATCTGTGTGCATGCATTAAGTCTTCTCCTCAGATTTTATTACTGACAATTTACAGGCCTCCAAAACATTCAGCTAAAGTTTTTCTTGAAGAGCTAGGTGAACTGCTATCAGTTGTTTGCATAGAGTATGACTGTCTTATTATATCAGGGGATCTAAACTTGCATGTGGATAATCCTGAAAACAATTATGCCAAGGAATTCATTGCACTAATCGATACTTTCTCCCTAACACAGCATGTACAGGGGCCAACACACTCTCTCGGCCATACCCTCGACCTTGTTATCACAAAGGGTCTCGATGTCTCTACAGCTGTTAAAGACCTGGCCTTATCTGATCATTTTTGCGTGTTCTTTGATGTGTCTATGTCCCCACACACTCAAAACACAGCTATGATGGTAAAAAGGAGAATCATAAATGATCAGACAAGTGCTCTCTTTGAGCAAGCACTTTCACTAAAGTCAAGTCAACTGTCAGACTCTGAAGACTTATTTGATCACTTTAATGCAAAAATGGCAAACATTATGGATGACATTGCTCCATTACAATTCAAGAAAGTTAAGGACAAACAGAAAGCACCATGGAGGCAAAAACAAAGAGTGTAGGAAGACTGAAAGAAAATGGCGTAAATACAAACTTCAGATCCACTATGAAATCCATAAAGAGATGCTCCGCACATATAACTCTGAAATATGCAAAGCAAGACAGTCTTTCTTTTCTAACATTATCAATAGAAGTTCAAATAACACTTGTATTCTATTTTCAACTGTTGATAAGTTAACAAATCCCCCCTCACAATTAGCGCCTGAACTTCTCTCAACTAATAAATGCAATGAGTTTTCATCTTTTTTTAAAGGTAAAATTGACAAAATCAGACTCAACATATCTGCTCAATTACAAATTCAACAACCTGAACTTCCAGCAACAAACAGAGGGAAACTAAACTTGATGTCAGAGTTCAGCTTGATAGACTACGAAACACTTGAAAAAACGGTACAGAATCTCAGCCCTTCCACATGTGTCTTAGACACTCTGCCTACCAATTTCTTCAAAACTGTTTTTCACCTCATAGCGGCGGATGTCCTTCAAATTGTAAATGTATCATTGCTGTCTGGCACTTTTCCTAAGTCACTGAAAACAGCTGTTGTAAAGCCACTTCTCAAGAAGAATAACCTGGATGCCTCCATGCTAAACAATTACAGGCCCATATCCAATCTACCTTTTATTGGCAAAATTATTGAAAAAGTAGTCTTTAATCAATTAACCACCTTCCTAACATCAAATGGGTATTTTGATTACTTTCAGTCTGGTTTTCGGGCAAATCACAGCACTGAAACAGCTCTCATTAAAGTTTCCAATGACATACGCCTCAACACAGATTCAGGTAAAACATCAGTCCTAGTGCTACTGGACCTTAGTGCAGCATTTGACACTGTTGATCACAATATTTTACTACACAGACTAGAACACTGGGTTGGATTTAAAGGCATAGTTATCAGCTGGCTAAAATCATATCTACAAGAAAGGAGCTTCTTTGTTGCCATCGGAAACTGTACCTCAACACCAACGTCCTTGACCTGTGGTGTTCCCCAGGGGTCGATCTTGGGGCCACTATTATTCAACCTCTATATGCTCCCACTTGGACAAATCATTCAAAATAATTTGATTTCATATCATAGCTATGCAGATGACACACAAATTTACTTAGCTCTATCACCAAACAACTATGGTCCTCTTGAATCTATGTGTCAGTGTATAGAACAAATCAACACCTGGATGTCTCAAAATTTTCTTCAGCTGAACAAAGAAAAAACTGAAGTAATTATATTTGGTAAAAATGAGGAAAGACTTAGGGTTGCCACTCTCCTTGACACAAAAGGGTTGAAGGCAAAGGATACTGTTAAAAACCTTGGTGTATTAATTGACAGTGATCTAAATTTCAACAGCCACATGAAAGCGATAACTAAATCAGCTTTTTACCACCTCAAAAATATTGTCAAACTCAGAGGGCTGATGTCAAAACATGACTTAGAAAAACTCATTCATGCATTTATCTCCAGCAGGGTTGATTACTGCAATGGACTGTTCACAGGCCTTCCTAAAAAGACTATTAAACAGCTTCAGGTGATACAAAATGCAGCAGCTAGGACTCTAACAAAAACTAAAAGAACTGACCACATTACTCCAATTTTTAAGTCCTTGCACTGGCTTCCAGTAAGTCACAGAATTGACTTTAAAGCACTATTGCTTGTTTATAAATCAGTAAATGGAGCAGGACCTAAATACTTGTCAGACATGCTTCAGCAGTACACACCTTCTCGTCCTCTCAGGTCCCAGGTGAAAAACCTGCTAGTAAAACCTACAGTTAGAACTAAACATGGTGAAGCAGCTTTTAGCTGCTATGCGGCTCAGCTGTGGAACCAACTTTCGGATGACATTAAAAAGGCCCCAACTGTAGCCAGTTTTAAATCTAGACTTAAGACCAAACTGTTCTCAGACGCTTTCTGCTAACTGTGCCGAGTTACAAATTCTGAATCTGCCTCGATAATTATTCTACTTTGTCTTTTATTACTTTTTTTACTACTTTTGCCTTTGTTTTTGCTTACTAATTATTCTTTATTTTTAAATGATTTTACCTTGTGTTTTATGTTTTCTTTTTATTATGATCTTTACCTTTTAACTATTCTTTGACTATATTGCCCTTCTATGCTTTTATTTGTTATTATCGTTTGGTTTTGTTTATGTAAAGCACATTGAATGACCTCTGTGTATGAAATGTGCTATATAAATAAACTTGACTTGACTTGACTTTTGTACTTTCGTGTCACATGGTGTAAAATGAACCTGTGGCTGCAGCCTGTACCCTGTATAATGCTACTGTATGTTGTTAGCGATCGCTAGTACTTAGCATGCTATTTATAATTCACCACAGGAGTTGGGGGAAGGAGAACCTACTGCCTGCTTCACTGTATTGTCCCTATTGTTTTGCAGGTGTGTCATTGTTTTCTGTTTGTTTAGCACTTTGTCATGGTGTTATTTTGCTTGTAACCTTGTACAGTTAATTAGCATGCTAGCTCCCGCTAGCGTAGTTGCTAACTAAGTTAGCCATACTAGCTAGCTACTTCCATTAGGTCTCTATCAGGAGCTAGGCTAGGTAGCATAGTTTAATGGTTAAATCCTAGCGACTAGTAGTGTTAACCTTTTAAATGTAATGATTGATGTTACTTTTATTTTATATCTTTATTTTGTATTTAGTATGTTTTGTGTGGGTTACCTGTGCTTTTTGGCCCTGTCTCTGTCACTTTGGGGAAGAGGAGTTGGGGGAAGGAGAACCTACTGCCTGCTTCACTGTATTGTCCCTATTGTTTTGCAGAGAGAATAAAAGCCCGCGAATACATCGTCATCCCGTGTCACGTCAGTCACTCAAAAACAGCAAATCACAACGCAGAGTGTATTCCACCGGTCACAGTAGGAACGATCAAAAGCCAACATACATGGAAGCGACTTCAGGCCGATACCCCTGCGACATTATTATATGGGAGGATTCCATGCTGATCTGAAACCGACATCGGGCAGATGTATGTGTGCTGTCTGGGATCATGATACACACACACACACACTACTCTCTCTCTCAGATACAATATCTTTATAAAAACTAGAAAATGTAATTCCCGAGGAATTACCAGCACACGCACAGCATCACTTTGCAGGTGCGCTCTCTCTCTCTCTCTCTCGCAACAGGACTTGTCACCGCTGAAGTCAAATTATGCTAGGTGCTTCTACATCCAGTCCCGACGGCATGGGGGGGCTTTGGGGGGCCAGGCCCGTCCTGGAAGTCATCTGTGCCCGCCCTGGACGAGCTTGGCTGCTCCAGCCAACCCCAATCCCATAGATTGATTTTGAACACTTATTAAATGTAGGCCTAGCCTATACGTTTGTCAGTCTAGCAAGTAGCAAATAAAACTTGTCAAATCTGTATTATTCCGTAGCTAATCAATCAGGAACATTAGGTAAGCCCATCACCTAAATGGAGAGGAGGTTACGTGGCGCAGTCTACTTCACTTCTGCACTAACCCCTGTCATCCGATGACAAATATAGCTTATCGGCTCGCAGGTAGGCTATATCTCATATCGTAGTTAGTAGAAGTATGCCTAGTAGTTTCTGGGTTTGTTTGATAGCGTTAACCTTTACAGTTTTTTTCTTCTGACCTAGTCGGAGAACAGGGAGCTTACCACTCCAGGGCCGAAGTTATCCGTAACTTCGGGGCTAACTCCCTAACACTCTATCTGAAAGTGGTTAGCAAATGAACGAGGATTTTGGTTTTATCTGCGGATTTATTTTTGCATTTTTTTTTTAATATGACTAGCTCCAGTCTCAACAGCACGTCTACTTTTTCCACACGCATCTCAGTTCTAACACACATATCCCCTCTTGCTTTCTCTCTCTCCATCCCTGCGCACAGGGCTCTCTTAAAGGAGCTGCACCATTTTACAACAATTGGATCTACATTTTCATATTGGAATGTTTTGTCAAGTGTAAGCTTAAACTACCGTGATCAATTTAAGTTCCAGTGCCCCCCCTGGAAAGTTGTAATGCCCGTCTGTGAATTTGTGTCTGCCGCCGGGTCTGTCTACATCAACTGCTAACTGACAGAAAAAGAAAACAAATGTTTAGCGATCAGGAACTGTCAGGAATTTGTTCTCCATTTGAAGAATGCAATCGATTACGTACGTGCACAGACAGCTGTAACAGACACGGAGCGCGTTGTAGGCCTTGGCCACATTACTTACGGTTACTTTCACTTCCTAGAGTGCGCATTCATTACGTGAAAGCCGCTTCATACCAAAACAGCGATCAAACATTATCAAATTTATCATGACGTGTTGTCACAAACACTCCAATTAGAAAATCAAAACCAAAATCATGTACATGTAAATAAAGACTATGTTAAGTGTTGTTATCTCATTGATGCTTGTAGCCTATAATGGGGTGGAGGATGTAATAGCCTAGGCTATTTTTGACCTGATACATTTGCCTAAATAAAAGGCCTTAAATTGGAAGTATTTTAGCTTTGATTCTCTTTTGACGCTTCATGGTAGATCTTGTCTTTGTTCAGGGCGAGGTCAGGGATCTTGGGCTCAAAAAGGTTGGTGACCACTGCTGTAGACCATAAACTGGCTATTGGCTATTTATATGACCAATGTATTTGTTCAACTTTATGAAGCAGAATTACGCACTGCTACTTGCAACGTAACACATTTTTGTTGGCAGGAGAGAGAATGACAGCGATTAACAAATTGCACTTGTTGCTGGTAACCAATAAATAGGGCCTACTATATATATATTTTTTGCAAACAACAAAAACAGAATAAAGTAGGCTACTTTGTTGCTCCAACCCTTCCAACATTAATGGGGACGAATGTTGACATTTTCCGTATTTTGCGTGAGAAACCCGGGAAATCTCCCTTATTTTCATTGTTCAATGTTGACAGAGCTATGGAACGAAAGAGAACGTTATATGGCCAATAACAAGCCACTTTGATTTTTTGCTGTTTTCATTAATACAAAAGATGGGTGACCCCCCCTCCTACACAAAAAAAAGTTAGGTGACCCTCCCCTCAACAAAGAATAAAAAGACATGACCCTCCCCTATTTTCCTCCGGTGGCCGTTAGGGTTGCCACTCTCCTTGACACAAAAGGGTTGAAGGCAAAGGATACAGTTAAAAATCGTGGTGTATTAATTGACAGTGATCTAAATTTCAACAGCCACATGAAAGCAATAACTAAATCAGCTTTTTACCACCTCAAAAATATTGCCAAACTCAGAGGGCTGATGTCAAAATATGACTTAGAAAAACTCATTCATGCATTTATCTCCAGCAGTGTTGATTACTGCAATGGACTGTTCACAGGCCTTCCTAAAAAGACTATTAAACAGCTATTAATCTGCCCCGTGCACACACACACTCTCTCTCTCTCTCTCTCCCTCAACAGGCGCATCCCTCCTCAGCAGGCACATGTAATCCAAACATTCACAGTCGTGCAAGATGACTGGCTAAATTGCTATTAAATCCGGTTAGCATCATTAGCACACTGCACGAATTTGTTCAGAACTGTTGCATTCAAATTGACTGCTAAATTCTAATTATCTCAATCCCGATGTGAATGGAAAAGTATTTTCCAAGACTCAAACGGGCCTGTCCCAAGGAGAAAAAGTATTCATTTGAACTAACCAGTAGACTATGATAAACTAGCAAATTAAGCTAGGCCTACTTTGTTTACAATATTTCCAGGCTTCAACCAGTGCTGCTTTTCATTCAGACTTATGTGCACATTTATTTATTTGAGTGTTTCTCATGATTGTGTTGATATTTCTTTTTCCTGTTTGCTTTGATTGATAACTGAGGTGATTAAAATCAGAGGAGGGTTAAGTTTAAAATAAAAGTGTTTTTTGAACTTTTTTTTCCTTCTGGTCCTTTTTTTTAAAAAAAAATCAATAATTAGCGATATCGACTGATATGAAATACTTATATTGTGATACAGTTTTCAGCCATATCGCCCAGCGCTATGCTATATAAATAAACTTGACTTGACTTGACTAAGAGAGCCAGATTGTGTGCTTAAAGCCTGAGAGTAGATAGTTTAAAAAGTTGAATGTAGATAGTGTAATGGATGTTGATAGACAGAAAGTTTATTGGATGTTGATAGGCAGATTGTTTAATGGATGTTGATAGATAGTTTAATGGGTGGATGAGTGAATGGTTTAATGAAGATGGATAGATAAAAAGTTGCATGGAATGTGCCTTATATCCTTCTAGAATGGAGAGGCACTAAGACAGTTGGCCTAGTTGAGCAGAAAGCAGTTGATACAGGTGCAATCAGTTTAACTGGCTCTTTGAGGGGGCCTAGTTGAGCAGCTGGCCGTCAAATCAATTTAATTAGCCCATTGTGATGTCATAGTGCCAAAGCAAAGTCTATGGGGAAAGATAACCTTGATTTCAAAAAGTATAAAGTTTACAGAAACTAAAAGTGCATTGCACAGGTGTCATTTTCAAGATCTATATTACAAAGTTTGAACGAAGTTTCTACGTTAAACGGTTGAAGCTGAATTAGACGCAGACATTTTGGTTAGAAGAAGAAGACTTCGGATAACATCATTTTCATGCACTGTAATAAAGAATACAAATAAAAAGAAATAAAACTAACTTGATTATATATAATTTTAACTGAATTATATATCATTTTAAGTTTATCATTTACTCTCTCTCTCTCTCACACACACACAAGCTTGTCCGTGGAGGCACAAGGGGTATTGTGTGTGAGAGATGTACATACACACACACACACACACACACACACACTGGTGCAGAGTGTCAGTCAACAGGAAGCACTTAAACACTAATCAGCCTGATAGAGGTTTGGCTCAAGAAGCACCAGCACTAACTCAAAGTGACCCCCCTTCACGCACACACACACACACTCGCACGCACGCACGCACGCACACACACACTCACACAATTCAAAGTGACCCTCACTCCACAGTACGCATAATTTAATGGGGGATAAATTGATGTGGGTACGGATAGACCAATCGGCACAGACCTTAGGCAGCAGAACGCTTCGACAAGTGAGTCTGAGACGAGTTTAAACAGAATGAAGAGAGGATGCTCACACACACACACATACATGGACACACACACACAGATACAGACACACACACACACACACACACATTCACATGCACACACACACAGTCTATTGAGAGGTGGATGTTTAAGGGTGTCTGCAAGTCATCTCTCCTGGTTTCTAATCAGATTTGGACTCGGACACATTGCTGAGGTCAGGAGATTGATTTCTGCCCTGTCTTTCCTCCCCTTTATTAGCCTCCCTCCTCCCTCCTCTCTCTCTCTCTCTCTCTCTCTCTCTCTCTCACACACACACACACACACACACATTCAATTCAACTCATTCAATTTAGTCTCACTCATACACACTCTTTCAGTCTCACAAAGAAACAAACGCAGACATCTGAAACACAGGGATATCCTGTGCTTCATTATGTCAACAAGACGCAGTCAGAAGCGCGGCGCAAAGCGTATTTAATCATCACGACGCAAAGCGTATAATCATCACGACGCAAAGCGTATTTAATCATCACGACGCAACACGTATAATCATCACGACGCAATACGTATTCCTATTCGCTATGCCTGTTTCTTTTATTGAGCAACGCGCCAAGGGGTGTGACAATTAACAACTTAAGGTGGGGTCTGGCGCATTATCTAAATATCACTATTGTACAAACGCATTACGCCACTGAGACACACTCATGACTGATTAAGAAACATAGGAACACCTTTCCTATGTTGCAGGTTGCGCCATCCGCCCGATGTTTGATAACGAAAACACTCCCAATGTGGACTGGACAACCCACTAAATTGAATTAAGCTATTCGCTAATGACCATCCATTTTAGACCACGAAAATAGGGCTCTTAATGTATTATGACCCAGTAGAGCATCGTCCAAAAGCGTTTAAAACACTTAGAACTAGTCATGGACGTGTGCCACAGTGGTCTTGCCTGTTAAACCATAACATTTCAATCACTTAGAACTTCACACTAGTTAATGTCAAAATTATGAGTTGTTGATCATTCCTGTTAGAATCCAAAGTCAGCCGGTTGTTAAACAAGATTTATTGTCAATGACCTATACGATCTCATATACACCCTAAACAATATGATTTGTGCCCCCTATACAATATGATATGTGCCCCCTATCCAATATGATATGATATGATATCTGCCTCCTATACAATATGATATGTGCCCCCTATATACAATATGATATGATATGTGCCCCCTATACAATATGATATGATATCTGCCCCCTACACAATATGATATGATATGTGCCCCCTATACAATATGATATGATATATGCCCCCTATACAATATGATATGATATGATATCTGCCCCCTATACAATATGATATGATATGTGCCCCCTACACAATATGATATGATATGTGCCCCCTATACAATATGATATGATATCTGCCCCCTATACAATATAATATGTGCCCACTATACAATATGATACAGCGGGGAAAATAAGTATTGAACACGTCAACATTTTTTTCAGTAAGTATACTTCCACTGAGGCTATTTGCATGAAATTTTCACCAGACATTAGTATTAACTCAGATAATCCACCCATATAAAAAATCCAAACATTAAAGTCCATAGGTAGAATTATGTGTAATAAAGTGGAATGACACAGGAAAAAAGTATTGAACACGCCTGCTGAAATTCCTTAAATACTTTGTGGAAAAGCCTTTATTCGTAATGACAGCTTCAAGGCATTTCCTGTATGACGAAAACTAATCAGTCACAGTATTCTGGTATGATTTTGGCCCATTCTTTTAAACAGATAGTCCTTTAATATTGAAGATTTCAGGGATCCCTCTTGTGAATCCTGATCTTTAGTTAACTTCCAAAACTGTTCAATTGGATTAAAGTCAGGGCCTTGATTTCCTTTCTCTGAAACCAATTGAGAGTTTCCTTTGCTGAATGGTTTGGATCATTGTCCTGCTGGAAGGTCTAGCCATGTCTCATTCTCATCATCCTGGTGGAAGTAAAGATTCTCCCAGAACAAAATGACTCCATTCATGATTCCTTCAACTGTATGAAGTCTGCTAGTACCATGAGATGCAAAACAGCCCACACCATGATGCCACCATGCACCTCCAAACCTCATTGTTGGTAGGGTATTTTTAGTGTGATGCACAGTGCCATTTCTCCTCCAAATATGGTGTGTAGTATGACATCTGAAAAGTTCAATTTTGCTCTCGCCTGACCAGAATACATTCTCTCAGTATTTCATAGGCTTGTCCAAATGTTGTGTAGCAAACTTTCAACGAGGTTTGACATGTTTTTCATGTCATGTGGGGTGAGCGTGCATAGAGGCCATGGCGGTGGAGTGGATTACCTATAATTTTCTCTGTAACAATTGTACCTGCTGCCTCCAAGCCTTTCTGGAGCTTTCTCTGAGTGGTCTTTGGATCTTGGGCTACTCTTCAGACTATCCTTCTGACTTCCTGGTCAGAAATCTTGCAAGGAGATCCTGTGCATGGCCAGTTGATGATGCAGTGATGTTTCTTCCACTTGCAAATAATGGCTCCAATACTGCTTGGTGGATGATTCAGAAGTTTTGAAGTGCATCTGTAACCAGTTCCATTGATATGTTTTGCAACAATAAGGTTGCAAAGGTCTTGGGAGGGCTCTTTGCTTTTACCCATCATGAAATGTTTCTTGTGTGACACCTTGCTAACAAAAAACCTTTTTATAGCCCACCAGTGTACTAACCCAGTTTATATCAATTTGCACAGATAGGAGGGATACTTTCTCTAAATACTTATAGATTCCAGTTTGTTCCTTGCTATTCCTTGCCTTTGTGTACTGCTGGCGGCGTGATGTGGTGTAATTTACATATCATGTCCCTATACTGTATATGCTCGTAGTAATATATAACGTCCCTATACTGTATATGCTCGTTTTAATATATCACGTCCCTATACTGTATATGCTCGTAGTAATATATAACATCCCTATACTGTATATGCTCGTAGTGATATATAACGTCCCTATACTGTATATGCTCGTAGTGATATATAACGTCCCTATACTGTATATGCTCGTTTTAATATATCACGTCCCTATACTGTATATGCTCGTTTTAATATATAAAGTCCCTATACTGTATGCTCGTTTTAATATATCACGTCCCTATACTGTATCTGCTCGTAGTAATATATAACGTCCCTATACTGTATATGCTCGTTTTAAAGGCCACGACATGGAGGTGCATTATACATATATATACATATATATATATATATTATATTGGGGCAGCCGTGGCCTACTGGCATTATACGTCCAAAAGAGAAACAGTGTTTCTGCAGAGAGAACGCATCATACTACAAATACGCTCATTACAAAACCATATGACTCTTTTGCTCTTTGAAAATAATAAAAAAAAATGATGTATGACTGTTGCGTTTTCCAAAGAGAAAGTAATTCTCTCCACATTGCCTATATGGCTGTCCTAAGTCATCAAATGTGTCAACATAACAGGCTACATTACGGCAAGTGGGCTACAAATGTGCAGGAAAGGTCTTTTGTCCAAGATATTCCATGAATTCAACTCTTCAACTTTCCAATCCTCCACTGATTTACCGCTGCGCCGTGCTATGCCGCCTCAAAAACTGCGTACACGAGTTGAGACTTGACGTGAGATTGGAGCGTAGCCACCGCTCACCTTCAAATTGATAAATGCCATTTGCTTTGCATGGAAATGAGCGCACGCCTGTCCTACGCCTGTTTCATGTCATACGCACGTTTCATATGAGGGCCACTTACTCAGTCACACACACTCACTCAGTCACACACACACACACATACACACACCCACTCAGTCACACACACACACACATAAGCATGCACACACACGCACACACACACGCACGCAGGCACCCAATCATACACACACTCACTCAGTCACACGCATGCACACACGCACGCGCGCACACACAGGCACACACACACACACACACACACACTGTCCTCTCCTGGATTGGAAACCTAATTCTTCTGTGAAAACCGAAGAAAAAATCAATGGGACCCTTTCAGATCTGATTGCCTGGAAATAAGGAGAAGGAGAGGGGGGGGGCAAAAATCAGCACAAGTGCCAAAACACCAAACTAGACCAACACAAGTGCCAATACACCAAACTAAATGTAAATGTAAATCAGTTTTCTAGGCCAAGTATACTTGCGTATACAAGGATTTTGCATTTATCCCATCCGTGAATTAGTGAACTCAGACCTCCTCCTCCTCCTCCCTCCTCCTCCCACAGCTCCTCCTCCTCCTCCCCTTTCTCCTCCCATTTCTACTCCCCTTTCTCCTCCGACCCTAATGAATGTAACATTGTTGATCAAGTACTATGTCAGTGGTTCTCTAGGTGTGGGGAGGGCCCCCTAGTGGGGAATAGAGACATGACAGGTGGGGCGGGATGAACAGGAGGACATTTGATTTTTGTGATCTTTAATAATGCCTTTCCTTTTAGACTAGGAAGATCATATTTTCAAAACAAAATAGGTACACACAAACATAGGAGTCATAAACAGACCGACATATGAATTAAAACAACACCTGATCCTGCAGACGACATATGAATTAAAATAACACCTGACCCTGCAGACCGACATATGAATTAAAATAACACCTGATCCTGCACACCGAGACAGAAAATGTTCAGTGGAACCAAAATGCAAAAAAAATATTCTAATGTTACCATTTTGCCTGATTGATGGGGTTAGAAGGCTTGACATTTCTGCACTATATAAGGCTGATCTGGGACCATAAACCTTGATATTACACTATGTAATGCAATGATTAACTCATTGAGTGCCAAATGCGTTGAGTGCCAAAAACGTAATATTACGTTTTTAGCTTTTTTTTTTTTTATTACGAAACTAGACACTCTAACACACCTTATTTGTGATTTTGGGAACTCTGTGATGAATGGAAATGAAATATATGACGATCGTGAAACTCATGAAAACGCACAATCTGGACATTTTATCTGGACATTTTATCATAACTCGGTTGCCGCTTTGGGTCGAATCAGTGACGCATTCACGTCAGGTCAAAACCAGGCCATTTTCGTGGGTCTATCACTAGGTGGCAGTCTCGCCAGGTCTCGCTGATCACTTCCCGGAAAGTTTACACAAGTAACAGGCAACACTTCATATTTCATGAAATACGTTATATCTCCATTTCTAGAAAAAAACAGCGATTTTGATAAAAACTAGCCACGGTTTAGCTTGGGATTTCTCAGGAACAGAGGCGTGTAGAAATACACGGTTTGCACCCACCGAGAGCTTAAAGTATCACCTTTTAATCGAGCTATTGTATGTGTTCATAGCTATAACACAGAATATGCTGTGGCTGTACAAAAATCATCAACAATGGCCTAGATTGCTGGCACTCTAGGACAAAGCTCCTGAAAACAGCTTGGCATTCAATGAGTTAATGTTGGTAGGACCATACACCTTGATATTGCACTATGTAATGCTGATCTGGCACCATAAACCTTGATATTGCACCATGTAATGTAATGATTAATGTTGGTAGGACCGTAAACCTTGATATTGCACTATGTGACGCTGATGACTGGGTAGGATTGTGACTCTTTGATATGGGTGCTAGATTGCTACATTGGTGGCAGATTTGCCGGCAAGGGGCGTAACTATCAGTTTGTCCATCGTGTTGCTTTAATGTTTAATGTTTTAATGTTTTTAAGGCTTCATGACTTCACATTTTGATCTCACTGCTGTTCACAACTCCTTGGTTAGGAAAATATCCATTTACTTATACATATTCACTTAATACGGAGCAGAGGATGGAGGCAGACCCACAAGCTCATTTTCACAAGTGCAGAATGGAGAAGGGACAGCCCCACAGACCGTCCAATCATATGTGAGTGGGGGAGGGACATCACCATAGACCGTCCAATCATATGTGAGTGGGGGAGGAACCGTCCAATCATATGTGAGTGGGGTAGGGACAGCCACACAGACCGTCCAATCATATGGATAGTGTTTGGATTTCAATGACACAGTTCCTATGTGGAGTGATGGTGTGTATGTGTGTGAATGATGAGCATCCAAGGTCTCCAGCACCCTCTAGTGGCAGCTGAGTTGCTCTACATGTCTGGCTCCTCTGAGGCATTCTGGGAATTGGGCTTAATTTCCTGACCCCACACCCCCACCCTCCCCACACACACACGCACAAACTTTTGACCTGAGGGACATTCATCTCACATAAACATACAACTGAAATTAACTTTGACATTTCACCTGTCAGTCAAATCAGCAACAGCTTGAGATTTATACCAGATGAGCAACCTTATGTGCAGTGCAGTGTGTAACCTGATGTAACCTGCAGTGTGTAAACCTGCTAGCATAGCGGTTTACCCTCCCGTCACCTGAAGAGACATGCTAGTGCACCTGAAGAGACATGCTAGCATAGCGGTTTACCCCCCCGTCACCTGAAGAGACATGCTAGCATAGCGGTTTACCCTCCCGTCACCTGAAGAGACATGCTAGTGCACCTGAAGAGACATGCTAGCATAGCGGTTTACCCCCCCGTCACCTGAAGAGACATGCTAGTGCACCTGAAGAGACATGCTAGCATAGCGGTTTACCCTCCCGTCACCTGAAGAGACATGCTAGTGCACCTGAAGAGACATGCTAGCATAGCGGTTTACCCCCCCCGTCACCTGAAGAGACATGCTAGCATAGCGGTTTACCCTCCCGTCACCTGAAGAGACATGCTAGCATAGCGGTTTACCCTCCTGACGTAAGACATGCTAGTGCAGCGGTTTACCCTCCTGACATGAGAAGTGCTAGCGACAAATCCTAGCACCCGTGGGTTTGGCAAACACGCCTGCCTCTCATAGTCAAGAATCAACACAACACAGGTTGCATGTACATCATATACAGTACTAATAGTAATAATACAAATGTTATTATTATGACCGCTGCGCAGCGAAGCGGCCCCCACATGGATAGCATGGAACCTCCTTTTTTCGTTTTGATCTGTAGCCCCCCCGCTGGACTGGACCCCCCGAAAGGAGGGTAGGGCAGACACAGTTTTCTGTGAATATTTCGAGAACCGTAGGGTTTAGGAGGACCATTTTTTTTGTATGTTGATCTCAAAGGACCATGTCAACCCATTCCATAACCACTCATTTCATGTATAGCGCCACCTAGTTAAACACAAAAAAGTAAAAATGAGGTGTTGTAATCGCAGGTATCTGATCTGTGACCTAACATAGTCAATACTGCGCGAAATTGGAAGTGTAGGATCATTATGACACCCTCTGAATGCACGCCAAGTTTTGTGGAATTCCATTCATGGGGGGCCACACAATAAATTAATTTATGTTACTATACACCAACTGGCCTGTAGGTGGCCGGAGACAGTTTTCTGTGAATATCTCGAGAACCGTAGGGCCTAGGAGGTCCACCTTTTTTTTGTATGTTGGTTTTAAGGGGGCATGTCAACCTATCCCATTACCACTTATTTAATGTATAGCGCCACCTAGTTAAAAATTAAAAAGCAAAACATTAGGTGTTTTCATCACAATATCTCTGGCTGACGTGGTCAAAACTGCACGAAATTGAAAGTGTAGGATCATTATGACACCCTCCGAATGCATGCCAAGTTCCGTGGCCTTTCGTTCATGGGGGGCCTTACAATAAAATAATTTATGTGTACATTTAGTGACCGTACACCAACAAGGATTCCCGGGACACTGAAAGACCGGGGTACACGAAACTTGGTGGGCATGTAACCCCACATGGATAGCATGGAACCATCGCTTTTCGTTGTGGACTGGACTGGACCCCCCCCCCAAAAGGAGGGTAGGGCAGACACAGTTTTCTGTGAATATCTTGAGAACCGTAGGGCCTAGGATGACCAATTTTTTGCGTATGTTTGCCTCCAGGGGTCATGTAAACCCATTCCATATGCACACATGTGCATAAACAGATACACACGCACACACATACATTCACAGTAATCCTACGTATGACAGATACTCACACAGTAGACATATATACGCATGCATGCACATGCAAACACACAGGCACATAAACAGGCAAACACACATGCACATGCACGCACACACACCCACCCACACACACATAAACATAAACATGTACATGCACACATGCACACAATTCAAGAATTTCTCAGAATTATGAACAGGCAAGATGGGGGTGAGGTTGTATAAAATGTATATTACATGTGAAATCTATGAACTAATCATGTTAGTACCAAATACCAGTGAGAATTGAGTGTGCATAATGCAATTCAGTGAGACAGTTAGAATCATATATGCCTTTCAGCGTGACTTATTTTTGTGGAAAACATGTGCTGGACTGGGCGGCGGTCATATTTTGTACCGCTCTGCGGTACATCTACGTCTACGTCTCGGACAAGTTCCAACACTGTGGAAGACATCATGTCTCACCCCCGTTCCCAAGAAACCACACCCCAGCGAGCTGAATGACTTCAGGCCTGTCGCTCTAACATCACACGTGATGAAAACAATGGAACGGCTGGTCTTAGGTATGCTCAGACCCCAGGTACGCCATGCACTAGACCCTTTACAGTTTGCATACCAGGAGAAAGTGGGCGTGGACGATGCCATCACTTATCTTCTACACAGGACACATTCTCACATAGACAAGGGGAAAAGTGCTGTGAGAATCATGTTCTTTGATTTCTCAAGTGCTTTTAACACCATCCAACCCCTCAGACTGGGAGATAAGCTCTTGCAGATGGGTGTGGACGCTCACCTGGTAACCTGGATTACAGATTACCTGACCGAGCGACCACAGTTCGTCAGACTGAAGAACTGCCTCTCTGACACTGTGATCAGCAGCACCGGAGCGCCACAGGGAACTATGCTCTCTCCAGTCCTGTTCACCCTGTACACATCTGACTTCCGCTACAACACCGAGTCATGCCACATGCAGAAGTTTTCTGATGATACTGCAATTGTGGGGTGTATCAGGGACGAGCAAGAGGAGGAGTACAGGAGCCTGGTGGAGGACTTTGTGCAGTGGTGCAAACTCAATCACCTTCAACTTAACACCTCAAAGACCAAGGAGATGGTGGTGGATTTCCGAAGGTCTAAGCCCGCTCTGCTACCAGTCTCCATTGATGGGGTCAATGTGGAGGTGGTAAGCACCTACAAGTATCTGGGTCTCCACCTGGACAATAAACTGGACTGGTCAGCCAACACTGATGCACTCTACAAGAAAGGACAGAGCAGGCTGTACTTCCTGAGGAGGCTGCGGTCCTTCAATGTGTGCAGCAAGCTCCTCAGGATGTTCTATCAGTCTGTTGTGGCCAGCGCCCTCTTCTATGCAGTGGTATGTTGGGGAGGAAGCACAAAGAAGAAGGATGTGGGGCGACTTGACAGGCTGGTAAGGAAGGCTGGCTCTGTAGTGGGAGCTGAACTGGAGTGCATCACTTCAATAGCTGACAAAAGGACCCTAAACAAACTGATCAACATCTTGGACAATGAATGTCATCCGCTCTACAGCACTATCAAAAACCAAAAGAGCTTGATCAGCTGGAGACTTCACTCACTGCCATGCACAACTGAAAGGCTGAGGAAGTCATTTGTTCCTAGGGATATTGAACTGTTCAATGCCTCACTAAAGGGGAGAGGAGAGATAGACTTCTCTGCTTAGTCTGTCTGCCTCTCCACCCTCTCCACGTCCATGTTTTTTGAGTACTGACTGCCCACTACTGCTTACTACTGTTTTACTATTGTACACAGCCTAATGTTTCACTACTGTTTTACTGCTACACTGTTACCTCAACCCGTTCTTGCACTGAAATAGTTTTTATTTTACCTTGTTTACATTACACTTTACTCTCCTATTTGACTATATTATTTATGCTGGTCTCTAGACCCTACTGTTGCACTGTTGACTAATGTTGGACTACTTTTTGCACCTTCACCATGACACCCACTCTCTTGAGCACCTTGCCAGGCACACATAACTAAGGACTATGGTTGGACTACTGTTTGCACCTTCATCACGACACTCACTCCCTTTAGCACCTCACCAGTCCTGGCCCTGTCACTACAAGCGTCTTATGCTTGATCACCCTCAAGCACATTGGACTTTCTTAATTTAACTTATATAGTGTATTTAGTATTTAGTTTGTTAGATTCTTATCTTATCTTCTACTGACTTTATTGTACAGTTGAGTTTAGTTATATGTTTATACTTATACTAATGTTTACCATTTCTGTTGTAAGTGCATGTTGTGTGTTATGTCTTTACGCTACTGAGACCCTTGAATTTCCCCTTGAGGATCAATAAAGTATCTATCTATCTATCTATCTATCATCTAGTTTTGTTATTATTAATTGGTGTTAACAATAATAATAATAATAATAATAATAATAATAATAATAATAATAATTACAGTGCATGCAAATCCTCGGCTTCTTCATGTTGGTTGCTATGTTGGTTGCTAGGTTGACATTTTACTGGAGGTACTTGAGGTGGTTGCTAGACTGATGCTATGTTAGTTGTTGTGGTTGCTATGCTGGTTGCTAGGATAATCTCATTGGTTGCTATATTGGTTGCTAATGTTTATTACGTTGAAATAGTTGCCAAGTTCCCCTTTAAGTGCCAAACTTAGCATTCTGGGATGATGTTCTCTTAGCAGCACTTGTGCATACACATATATATACACACACACACAGGTCTTCAGTGTACATTACTTCGTTCATTCTAATATTCAGTGGCAAATAGTTGCCAAGTTCCCCTTTAAAGGATAATTCCGGTATTTAGCACTTTGAGTCCCTTTTCTGGTTTGTTTTGGATGAGCTAGAGTGGTGGACACCGAAATTTTGAAAAAAAAATCAGCATTCACATCTTGGTTAGTATTACTGTTATATCTGTGGTGACTGGCAAAAAAATGTTGAGTAGCTCGTAGATTTTGGAATCCACCAGCCACAGTTGCAGGCGGACAACAATTTTAATTTCCATCCCTGCAGCAACGTGATAAATCGTCATCATAATCTTCCTTGTCATCATCATCATCATCACGTCTTTCACACACACACTCATGACATCTCTTTCACACACACTCCGCTCTCACACACTCCACTATTACATATTATGCATTATACATCATCATCATCATCACCATCATCATCATCACACACACTCCGCTATGACACATTGTGCACTACTGCTTTCGTTCTGTCTGTGCACAGTGATTGGCCGGCCTCATCCGTGCAGAACACCAGTGATTGGCCGGCTACTCTTTGATGGGTTTTGGAGAATGCTTGTCATTGGCTGGGTTTCACAGTGGCGGATTTCAGCCTGTCATTGGCTGAGGTTCCAGTGCAGTTTTGTGATTGGACAGACACCAGTGACAGACACCAGTGACATCAGAGAGGGAGAGATGTATAACATCACACTGCTGCTGTAGTTTTGTCTCATACACTCCACTCCACAGAGCTTGGTGTGTGTGTGTGTATGTCTGTGAGTGTGTGTGCGTGTGTGTGTGTGTGTGTGTGCTGTATGTGAGTGTATGTGTGTGTGTGTGCTGTATGTGAGTGTGTGTGTGCTGTATGTGAGTGTGTGTGTGTCTGTGTGTGTGTGTTTGTGTGTCTGTGTGTGTGTGAGTGTATGTGTGTGTGTGTGTGTGTCTGTGTGAGTGTATGTGTGTGTGTGGCGTAGGGGAGTATTCTGATGGCCTTATCAGCTGACACAGCTACAATGTGCAGAGATATACCAGGCTCTGTGTGTGTGGGTGTGGGTGTGTGTCTGTGTGAGTGTATGTGTGAGTGTCTGTGTGTGTGTGTGTATGCTCCTCTCTTCTCTCCAGATGATCACACACACGTGTGTGTTTAGTCTTTCTGTGTATTGTCCTGTGGAGTCTCTCTCATAAGAGCTCTTTATTCTTCACAGTGTTGCGTGTCTCCTGTGTGTGTGTGTGTGTGTGTGTGTGTGCGGTAATAGAGTGAATGTAAAGTCAAACCCTGGGTAAGTCTCACAGTGGATTTGGTGTCACCATATCTTGCCGTAATGCGTGTGTGTTTATGTGTGTGTGTTTGTGTGTGTGTGTGTTCATGTGTGTATTTTGTGTCAGCGTGTTTTTCTGTAATCTGAGACTTTCTTGTCTTCTGACTCTCTCTCCTCCTATCCTCCCTCTCTCTCCTCCTCCTCTCCTCCCTCTCTCCTCCTCTCCCTCTCTCCTCTCCTCCTCTCTCCTCCATCTCTCCTCCTATCCTCCCTCTCTCTCCTCTCCTCCCTCTCCTCCCTCTCTCTCCTCCCTCTCCTCCTCTCCTCTCCTCCTCTCCCTCTCTCCTCTCCCCCTCTCCTCTCCTCTCCTCTCCTCTCATCCTCTCCCTCTCTCCTCTCCTCCCCTCCCTCTCTCCTCTCCTCCCTCTCTCCCCCTCTCCTCTCCTCTCCTCCTCTCTCTCTATCTCTCCTCCAGTGCTCTCTGCAGGTGCTGCATCACGTCGTGTCCAGTGCTCCAGGGCTGGACGGAGGCGTTGACCTGTGCGGTGTGTGTGCTGGTGAGGAGGCGGTGCATGGGGAAGTCACGGCGGGCGAACGCCACGTCCTGCGTGTCCAGTGCCAGGCAGGGACACACGTCGTTGGCCCCGTCGCCCACGTAGAAGACGCGCTGGTAGGGCCGCCGCCGCTGGACGCTCCGCCTGGACAGGAAGTCCCGGAGGATGCGCTGCTTGCACATGTTGTCAGGGCAACGGGGACAGGAGTGGGCGTGGCAGGGGGCGAGGACAAGGCGGCCGGACGTGTCGAAGTGGGCGGGGTTAGTGAAGATCTCCAGGAAGAGTTGCCGAGCACCCGCCTGCTGAAGCCACGCCTCTATGAAGTAGGAGTTGGCGTCGGAGATGACCGCACAGTCGAAGTGGCGCGCGTGAGCGCGCAGGAAGTCCAGCAGCGCCGACAGCCCCGGGGTCTCTGGGATGCGCTGGATCTCGGCGCGGATGGCGCTCTCCGTCACCCCCTGCTGGGCCAGGTACGCCAGCACGCGCTGCATCTGCTCGTTGTAACGCCCCTCCCGGTACGAGGCCCGCAGCCAATCAGGGAGCACCTGGCCCGGGGCCGTGCGCACCACCGCGTCATCGCTGCTCTCGTTCACCAGCGTCTCGTCAAAGTCGAAGACCACCAGGAAACGCCCACCCTCACCAGGCACCGCCATCACTCACTCTGACTGGCAGCTGGAGCAGCCAATCAGCTCTCTGCACCGGAAACAGCAGAACACATGAGCAAGCACTGAGAGAGGAATGAGCTGTTATAGTTATACACACACGCACGCACGCACACGCACACATACATACACACACGCACGCACGCACGCACGCATGCACACGCACGCGCACACACACACACACACACACGCAAGCACGCGCACGCACACTTACATACACACACACACACACACACACACACGCAAGCATGCGCACGCACACATACACACGCGCACACACACACACACACACCCACGCAAGCACGCGCACGCACACATACATACACACACACACACACGCAAGCACATACATGCACACATGCACACACACACACACACACACAGTACATACATGCACACACACACATATGCACACACGCACCCACACATACACACACAAGCACGCACACACTTACACACACACACACACGCACACACACACGCACGCACACACACACACACACACATACATAAACACAACACGCCCGCGCACGAACGCACACACACACACACATACATGCACATTGTGAGTGTTGATATCATAACTTTAGTATAATCTTGTGTTCTACAGTGCTAATATAGAAACCTATATCTACGGTGCTAACATAGAAATCTATATCTCTAGTGCTAATATAGAAACCTATATCTATGGTGCCAATATAGAAACCTATATCTATGGTGCTAATATATAATATATAATAGAAACATTCAAAGCCTTCTCTGAAGTCCTAACTATTTTCAAAGGAATGAAAAATAATAGTGTCTTTAATAACATTTTACTTTACCATTTATTATTTCCTTCTGCTTCTCCTTCCTCGATCGTTCTCGACTACTACCATATCCTACCGCTGTCTGCTGTGTGATTTGATTGACAGATTGTGTGAACAAATAGTGAGGGGGTGCGATACATTTTTATCCAATCTCATTAAGCAAAATAATCCAATTTCATTAAGCAAAATAATATCATGTAACGTTACAGTGTCAGCTGGACTACATGTTAGCAAGAGGCACATAACATCAGCTAGCTCTGCACATAGCTGGTCAGTAGCCTATGCAGGAAGTTTCATGTGGGGGGCAGCCGTGGCCCACTGGTTAGCACTCTGGACTTGTAACCGGAGGGTTGCCGGTTCGAGCCCCGACCAGTGGGCCGCGGCTGAAGTGCTCTTGAGCAAGGCACCTAACCCCTCACTGCTCCCCGAGCGCCGCCGTTGTAGCAGGCAGCTCACTGCGCTGGGATTAGTGTGTGCTTCACCTCACTGTGTGTTCACTGTGTGCTGTTTGTGTTTCACTAATTCACCGATTGGATTAAATGCAGAGACCACATTTTTTCAAAAAAGTATATATACATATATACTATGTTATTTGATAGCATAGACTTATAATACATGCTTATTATCTGGCCCTTTTCTATATAAGAAAAAAGTGTTTTTGTGTTGCTTGCAGACCACAGTGTCTGCTTGGTTACTACTAGATTGTGCTACAGTAGCTTGAAGTTGTGTGTGAGTTGATGTGGCTTTGGTGAAGCTGTATAGATCGGCAACTAAAACTGTCGCTTTGGTATCCTGCCCTGCTAGTTTAGTCTGACTTTTTATCTCTCTGAGTTTTGTGAAATTATTGGTGAAATCCATGGCACACACACACACACACACACACGGCGTGGCCATCAGACATTCTGAAATAGCCAACAAGTAGCAGCATTTGGGCAATACATTTTAAGTAAGTAAGTATAAGTATATATACTCTTTTGATCCCGTGAGGGAAATTTGGTCTCTGCGTTTATCCCAATCCGTGAATTAGTGAAACACACTCAACACACAGTGAACACACAGTGAGGTGAAGCACACACTAATCCCAGCGCAGTGAGCTGCCTGCAACAACGGCGGCACTCGGGGAGCAGTGAGGGGTTAGGTGCCTTGCTCAAGGGCACTTCAGCCGTGCCTACTCGCCAGGGTTCTAACCGGCAACCCTCCGGTTACAAGTCCGAAGCGCTAACCAGTAGGCCACAGCTGCCCCTGTGACTTTTATATTTAATATCATGGTGGTGTGGTATGACATTTTCTTATGATAATTTTCTGTAATTTTATGATTTAATTTTCTCATAGTGTACCGCGAAATATGTTTGGCAAACACTGTAGAGTAGCCTACTATAGATCCACATTAGCATTTGAGTAATCAGAGCAGTGGCAGCTAAATAGGAGAGCCCTACAAACAATCTGAAGCAAGTTTGCTGATGTCAGATTGTAGACCTGTGGCAGTGCCATATGTGTGTGTAAGTCATGAACATAAGTTAGGCAACCGATAGCCTAAATATTTCAAAATATTCTGCACAAACCCATACTTGAGTGCACACACACACAGGAGCCAGACAGCTCCTCAGCGTATCTCTGAGCAGCCTTGTGTCTACAACACTGCCCTCTGCTCTGACCATGTCACTGGACTCTGCAGTTACAGACTCTAGCAGCACAAACACACTCATGATGTAACTGACCAACTACAGACTCTAGTGGCACAAACACACTCATGATGTTTTGTAACTGACCAACTACAGACTCTAATGGCACAAACATACTCATGATGTAACTGACCAACTACAGACACTAGTGCAGTGGTCCCCAAACTACGGCCCGTGGGCCGGATATGGCCCGCCACTTCATTTTGGGTGGCCCCCCAAAACATGTCCGTGGTATATAGCAACCGGCCCGCACGGGAGTACAACATCGTCAAACTATAACCTCCGTAATTTCCCCCATTCATTCTCTATGGCGAGTCTTAACAGTACACATGTAATACTCTTTTTGTCCACTGGTGGTTGTTTTGGCGCTGTTTCGCGTTTGCCATCGAAAACTGAATGAAATGTAGGCCTACCTGCAAACAATGTAAGAGGCCTCTGCTGACTGCATCAGTGCTAAAAGTATTCTAAAAATGTATCAATTAATTGTTAATAACTAACTTACTTCTATTCAAGTCATAATTCTGGAACTTTCTGGTATAATTATTTATATTTTTTATTCACTCGTTCAAATGTTCATACAGAGTTCACAAAGTTCTCATCAGGCGAGTGAAAGTTAGAATGGTGGTCATTTCAGATGTTTCTGCCACCACTTTCTGCCACATAAAACTCATAGTTTGAGAACTTTAAATTATTTGTAGGATATTGCTTGTTCACAACTTGAGCTGTGTAGCCTATGCAAAGTTCAGAGTTCAAAATATACTTTTGGGACTCCCTGCTTATAGTTTTGAGAATGCTATTATTATTATTTCATTTGAGCTACTACATTTTACACTGATATGGCATGATGGCAATATAAACAAAGATAACAATGGTATTAAATTGCAATAGCCTATAGATTAAATGTAATGGAATATTCAACTAAGGTAGACTGTCTTTGTTCACAGCTATTTATGGTTACTATTATACTCCGAGTCTCTGGCCCTCTCTTAGAGCCAGGCATAGTGAGCTGGCCCTCGGGAAGAAAAAGTTTGGGGACCACTGCTCTAGTAGCAAAAACACACTCATGATGTAACTGACCAACTAGGCTCTAGCAGCACAAACACACTCATGTAACTGACCAACTACAGACTTCAGTGGCACAAACACACTCATGATGTAACTGACCAACTACAGATTCTAGTGGGACAAACACACTCATGATGTTTTGTAACTGCAGTATTGGATATGACCAACTTTTGCATTTTTAATGATTCTACAGTACTTCCACTGTTGTGTTTGTATTATTTCTGTATGTGTTCTTTGGGATTAAAAAAGTATCTATCTATCTATATCTATCTATTCAGAAATGTCATTTAACGCCACGTTTTGTTTGTTTTATTTTTGGTTGAAGCTGAGTTTGTGTCGAAGTGAACTTAATATACCAATATCTGCTGAAATGTAACAGGTGGCCTGAATTCTTTCTTAAAATGTTTGAATTTAAATGTTTCTAAATGTACTCTCCCTCTTTTATTTTATTTAACATAGAAGTAGGCTAACTACTGTAGGTATACAGTAAGTTATACAACCTATGAGAAAACCATATGTTTATCTCAATAGTTTGGCTTCGCAGAGCCTCTGAGTCGTTTACAGAAAGACAGCCCCCTCTCAGCCAAGAGGGGATTCTACGATTCCGCCGCAATATTTCATTTTTAAAGAAGGACGTGAGCGGCTCAGCACGGAAAGCTGCTGGTTGCGAAATGTTTTGCGTCTCTACAGTAATGTGTAGTAGCTTACTGCTGTCCTGTAGCACCTCTATCCCCTCGAGAGTGTTCTTAGTGCGCTCCTGTAGCCTACAGTAGCCTACAACACCTCTACAGTATTTCCAACGTATCCTACGATAAGATTCCTATTGTATTGCTAACATTACTACAATAGGCCTATTTCGTCCCAAAATCCTGTAGCATTCTTATGATTCTTTTTTGAAAGGGCGGTTACGACTGCGCGAGGACGTCGCTGATTACTAATTGCTGTTTTCCAAGAGATAAAGGCTCGTGGCTTAGGTCGGCATACGCGCGCAGTTTGCAGAGTCGAGTTACAGGGATCCGCTGCTCGTGGCGTCACGGGTGACCGGTGGAATTTCAGAGGGCTACGCAGTGCGCGTGAGGCAAGCCTGAGCTGATAATCTCTCAGTTATGCTCTCTCACCCGCACGCACGGCTGGATCACGGGAGCGAGCTCTACTTCTAAATTGGCGCTGGCTAAACAGCGCGCTGAAATACGGGGTCCGTGCTGCTTTAAGTCCTTGCGCGTTGCCACAGAACGCGACCCGCAACCCTCAGCTGTTTTCCCAGTAGCCCGTCCCGCTCGTGGTGACACCCGTTACCGTCTGTACTGTACGCGCATACTGTCTTATTTATCGCTCCCGGCACCACGTTAACTCCGCGTCTCACACAGCAGAACGCCAAGTGTCAAAGTCCCGTTCAGCTCACGGGGCTTAAGTTTAGATTTGATGGTTTTGCTCCCGTGAAGGCTAAAATAGGTCACGCGTTATGTTAGGTCGGTGCGTCTCCGATGCCTGCGGGCATTATGACGAAACGCTGGAGAGTCTCCGTGCATTGCAGTCAAACCAGAGAGGACACCGCGAGCATCTGCGGTCGAACAAGAGCTCACCGATCTCCGGCGCGTCGGGAGGTGTCGGCGGGGTTGTGTGGCTGATTCACGGCTCTCACGTCCATGCGCCGGTCGGCCAGTAAAGGCTCGCGGAGCCGGAGGAAAGGGGGACACAAACCAAGTGAACGTGAAGGACAGTCCGGGCCGTCAAAATTCACGAGCCGCAAGCCTGATGACGTGTAAGAATCCTCCAGTGACGCGCAAGTCGTATAGCTGGGCTCTTTAAAGGAGACCGGCATGCTCGCGCATGCTGGGTTGTTGGTCTGTGGTGGTGTCGTGCGCTCTCCGAAGTTCATGTATTTCATTTCACCCAGAAGAATTTGAAACGTCCAGATATTCTCTGTCCACCTCAGACTAATCGCGCAGTGGTCTGGGCAAATGTCTCCTAGTTGTAGTCAGCCTTGCGGTCTGATGCGCAGGTCTGCGCCGTAGAATACACTCTTTAAAAAGCACAAGCATTTTCATATTCCCTCAAAATATGCAAGGATACGTTTCTGTATACTTTTGTGACAGAATTTTGACATGAGTTGTTTTTCGGGAACAAGAGGCATTAGTCCTTTGAACACTGAAGGGAAAAAAACCCTACGCTCCATACAACCGGCCCCTCCCACCGGCCATCCTGCGCGCGACAGGCTACACATCATGTCGGAGAGTATGGCTAGCCTACATGCAGCTGCAGCTGCACATGTTTCCACAATATTAAAATGAAATCAATACATTTAAAAAACGCACAAAGCACCAGCATCCTCCCATCTCATGTGCACCACACTGAATCAGACTGATTAGCGCCAACCTGCCATCCGCAAAAGAGCTGACGCAGCCATGCAGAACAGGCAAGCAAGTGTAATTTACTGAGCAGTATATCACAGTATATCACAGCATATCACAGGGGCAAGTGTAACTCACTGAGCAGTATATCACAGTATATTACAGTATATATCACCGTAGTATCACAGTATATGTATATCACAGTATATTACAGTATATATATCACAGTATATCACAGCATATCACAGTATACTACAGTATATATATATATATATCACAGTAGTATCACAGTATATCACAGTATATATATCACAGTATATCACAGGGGGATGTGTGTCTCTATATTAAAATAAAGAATGAAGTTGTCCTCCCAAGATGGGGGGATTAAAGATAAAATAAAAAGGAAGAGTGAAGCACTGCAACCTGTTAACACCCCCCTCATCTCTACACACAGTCACACACAGAGATACAGGGGCAGTACAGGGGCAACACAGAGATACAGGGGCAGCAAAGGGGCAACACAGAGAGTAAGGGGCAGCACAGAGAGACAGGGCAACACAGGACAACACAGGGCAGTACAGGGGCAGCACAGGGCAGTACAGGGGCAACACAGAGATACACAGGGGCAGCACAGGGGCAACACAGAGAGACAGGGGCAGCACAGAGATACACAGGGGCAACACAGGGGCAGCACAGGGGCAACACAGGGGCAGCAAAGGGGCAACACAGGGGCAGTACAGGGGCAACACAGGGGCCGTACAGGGGCAACATAGGGCAGCACAGGGGCAGCACAGGGGCAACACAGGGGCAACATAGGGCAGCACAGGGGCAGCACAGAGAGACAGGGGCAGCACAGGGGCAACATAGGGGCAACACAGAGATACACAGGGGCAGCACAGGGGCAACACAGGGGCAACATAGGGCAGCACAGGGGCAGCCGTGGCCTACTGGTTAGCACTTCGGACTTGTAACCGGAGGGTTGCCGGTTCTAACCCCGACCAGTAGGCACGGCTGAAGTGCTCTTGAGCAAGGCACCTAACCCCTCACTGCTCCCCGAGCGCCGCTGTTGTTGCAGGCAGCTCACTGCGCCGGGATTAGTGTGTGCTTCACCTCACTGTGTGTTCACTGTGTGCTGAGTGTGTTTCACTAATTCACGTATTGGGATAAATGCAGAGACCAAATTTCCCTCACGGGATCAAAAGAGTATTTATACTTATACTTATACTTATACTAGTACAGGGGCAACACAGGGGCAACACAGGGGCAGCACAGGAGCAACACAGATACACAGGGGCAGTACAGATACACAGGGGCAGTACAGATACACAGGGGCAGCACAGGGGCAGTACAGATACACAGGGGCAGTACAGATACACAGGGGCAGTACAGATACACAGGGGCAACACAGATACACAGGGGCAGCACAGGGGCAGTACAGATACACAGGGGCAGTACAGATACACAGGGGCAGTACAGATACACAGGGGCAACACAGATACACAGGGGCAGCACAGGGGCAGTACAGATACACAGGGGCAGTACAGATACACAGGGGCAACACAGATACACAGGGGCAGTACAGATACACAGGGGCAACACAGATACACAGGGGCAGTACAGATACACAGGGGCAACACAGATACACAGGGGCAGTACAGATACACAGGGGCAGCACAGATACACAGGGGCAGCACAGAGGCAGTACAGATACACAGGGGCAGCACAGGGGCAACACAGGGGCAGTACAGATACACAGGGGCAACACAGGGGCAGTACAGATACACAGGGGCAGTACAGGGGCAACACAGAGGCAGCACAGATACACAGGGGCAGCACAGGGGCAGTACAGGGGCAACACAGAGGCAGCACAGGGGCAGCACAGGGGCAGAATGGAATAACAAGTCTCATCCCGGCTGAAAAAACAGCCTGACCAGCTTAAGGTGGTTTGCTGGTTGACCAGCTTGAGGTGGTTTGCTGGTTGACCAGCTAGAGGTGGTTTGCTGGTTGACCAGCTTAAGGTGGTTTGCTGGTTGACCAGCTTGTTAACCAGCTTGTTTGACCACCCTATGATGGTTGACCTGCTAGACCAGCAAAACTCTTGCGAAAACTTACCTTCAGCTGGTTTACCCAGCTTATGATGGTAATTCAGCTGATTTTGCTTGTCGTACCACCTCAAGCTGGTCATTTTAGCTGGTGTTGCTGGTCTACACTGCTGGTTTAACTGGCCATGCCAGCTTATGTTGGTCATTCTAGCAAACCAGCATGACCATCTTACACCAACAATGTCAAGCTTGGCAGGCTGGTCACCAGCATGACCATCTTGCACCAGCTGTATCCCACACCACAGGCTGGTCACACCAGCATGACCAGCTTCCTCAGATGGTCACGCCAGCATATCCAGCTGGTGGCCCAACCAGCTACACCAGCAAAGACCAGCAAGAGCTGGAAGAAAACCAGCAAAGACCAGCTACCAGAATAAGCTGCATTCTAGCTGTTTTTTTCAGCAGGGCATAGACACTGGCTTTGCTGTAGTGGGTATGCTGTGACCACACAAACACACACACACGCACGCATACACACAAACACACACACGCACACACACAGTCTTGAAGGTCATTTGTAATGAAACAGCTCTAAGAAGTTTTGTGTTGTGGGCAGCTGCCAGGACCAACACTCAGCAATGGAACTTACACACACTGGTCAAACACACACACAACACACACACTCTCACACACACACACTGGTCAAACACAAACACACACACACACACACACACACACACACACACACACACTGGTCAAACACACACACACACTCTCACACACACACACTGGTCAAACACACAAACACACAAACACACACACTGGTCAAACACACACACACACACGCACACACTCTCACACACACACACTGGTATGAGGGTAGCGTTTCTCTGGGGTCTTTAAATAGATAAGAGGAGCATGAATGCTGAGTCAATGGTCTGAACTGGCATCTGGTGTTACCAATCACACACACACACAGACACATACTCACACACACTCACGTAGACACACACACTCACACGCATGCGTGCACACACACAGACACACACACGCATGCACACTCACACACACATACACATGCATACGTGCACACACGCAGACACAAACACACACACGCATGCACACACGCAGACACACACACACACACAATGCCCTACTGTAACTCCTCAAATTAATGGTCCACTGACCCAGTACCTAGAAATTCGGTATCGGGCAAGTACAGAAATGAGAGAGAAGAGAGGGAGGAGAAGAGAGAGGGAGGAGAGAGAGAGGAGAAGAGAGAGAGGAGAGGGGAGGAGAGAGGAGAAGAGAGAGTGAGGAGAGAGAGAGAGGAGAAGAGGGGGAGGAGAGAGGAGAAGAGAGAGGGAGGAGAGAGGAGAAGAGAGAGAGGAGGAGAGGGGGAGGAGAGAGGAGGAGAGAGGAGAAGAGAGAGGAAGAGAGAGAGGAGAAGAGAGAGAGGAGAGGAGAGAGAGGAGGAGAGGGGGAGGAGAGAGGAGAGGGGAGGAGAGAGGAGAAGAGAGAGGGAGGAGAGAGAGGAGAGAGGAGAAGAGAGAGGGAGGAGAGAGAGGAGAAGAGAGAGAGGAGAGGAGAGGGGGGGAGAGAGAGAGAGGAGAGGGGGGGAGAGAGAGAGGAGAGGGGGGGGAGAGACAAATTCACTAGACTTTAAAGCACTATTGCTTGTTTATAAATCAGTAAATGGAGCAGGACCTAAATACTTGTCAGACATACTTCAGCAGTACACACCTTCTCGTCCTCTCAGGTCCCAGGTGAAAAACCTGAAGAGAGAGAGGAGAAGAGAGAGAGGAGAGGAGAGAGAGGAGGAGAGGGGGAGGAGAGAGGAGAGGGGAGGAGAGAGGGAGGAGAGAGAGGAGGAGAGAGGAGAAGAGAGAGAGGAGAAGAGAGAGAGGAGAGAGAGAGGAGGAGAGGGGAAGGAGAGAGGAGAAGAGAGAGAGGAGAGGGGGAGGAGAGAGAGGAGAGGAGAGGGGGGGGAAGAGAGAGAGGAGAAGAGAGAGGGAGGAGAGAGAGGAGAAGAGAGAGGGAGGAGAGAGAGGAGAAGAGAGAGAGAGGAGAGGAGAGGGGGAGAGAGAGAGAGAGAGGAGAGGGGGGGGGAGAGACAAATTTACTAGACTTTAAAGCACTATTGCTTGTTTATAAATCAGTAAATGGAGCAGGACCTAAATACCTGTCAGACATGCTTCAGCAGTACACACCTTCTCGTCCTCTCAGGTCCCAGGTGAAAAACCTGCTAGTAAAACCTACTGTCAGAACTAAACATGGTGAAGCAGCTTTTAGCTGCTATGCGGCTCAGCTGTGGAACCAACTTTCAGATGACATCAAAAAGGCCCCAACTGTAGCCAGTTTTAAATCTAGTCTGAAGACCAAACTGTTCTCAGATGCTTTCTGCTAACTGTGCCGAGTTACAAATTCTGAATCTGCCTTGAAAATTATTCTACCTTGTCGTTTATTACTTTTTTACTACTTTTGCCTTTGTTTTTTTTTTGCTTATTAATTATTCTTTATTTTTTGGTGGTTTTATGTTTTCTTTTTATTATGATGTTTACCTTTTGAACGATTCGTTGACTATATTGCCCTTCTATGCTTTTATTTGTTATTACTGTTTGCTTTTGTTTATAAAGCACATTGAATGACTTCTGTGTATGAAATGCGCTATATAAATAAATTTGACTTGACTTGAAACAGTAGGCGAAACGAGACAAAGAAAAGCAGCGTACCAGTGTGAATGAAAATGTAAATGTGTGTAATGTTATTTTGGATGTAAATAAATGTAATGTGTGTAATGTTATTTTGGATGTAAATAAATGTGATGTGTGTAATGTTATTTTGGATGTAAATAAATGGAACCACCTTCAACATACTTGTGAAGACATTTTGTTTCAAGTGTGCAACAAATGTAGTCAATTTAGTAAGGGAGTTTGTCGGTTAGTTAGTCAGTCGGTCATAGGGTAGGTTAAGTAAACAATATGTTTGCAAAGTTAACTTCGACAAGGCTGGCGGCTAGCATTATCATTATCAAGAGGTATGCTAACTCACACCTAGCAACTTATCTTCATGAGTTTTCAATGTATCTCATAGCTCCAGATTGCTTTGCATTGAGTCTGGGTAGGGACCAGAAATTCCTTACTGCAGAAATAGTAGAGAAAGATGCTCCATTTTTAAATGTAGACTAAATGTTTCATTCTCAGGACGGAGTAGTACTTTCTTGTCTGCCTCCTTCAGTCACTGTAGCCAGACTGCACTGGATCAAATGTCACTACGAAATGTGAAATAATCAGCGTTATTTTTTTCATATAATTTTTTTAGTTATTTTTTATTTTGACAGCCCTAATATATATATATATATATATATATATATATATATATATAGTAATATATACATATATACACACATACATTAATACTATACTATGTATGATGCGGCAAATATATATGATAGGCCTACCATACATATTCATATATTTGATAGGCCTACCATACATATTCATATCTATGATCTATAATCATATCTATTCATATCATATCTTTGATCATATCTATGATAGGCCTACCATACATATTCATATCTATGATCTATAATCATATCTATTCATATCATATCTTTGATCATATCTATGATAGGCCTACCATACATATTCATATCTATGATCTATAATCATATCTATTCATATCATATCTTTGATCATATCTATGATAGGCCTACCATACATATTCATATCTATGATCTATAATCATATCTATTCATATCATATCTTTGATCATATCTATGATAGGCCTACCATACATATTCATATCTATGATCTATAATCATATCTATTCATATCATATCTTTGATCATATCTATGATAGGCCTACCATACATATTCATATCTATGATCTATAATCATATCTATTCATATCATATCTTTGATCATATCTATGATAGGCCTACCATAGATATACGTATTCATATCTATGTATGATGCACCAAAGATGCACACATCATCAACCTGACCTTGCTGAATTAGAACAACTGTATAAATGACCAACTGTAAAGAGTAGAGTGACACCTGAGATCTGCCTTCATCCTGTGGAACTCTCTATGTCCTGTGGAACTCTCTTTGTCCTGTGGAACTCTCTATGTCCTGTGGAACTCTCTATCCTGTGGAACTCTCTTTGTCCTGTGGAACTCTCTATGTCCTGTGGAACTCTCTATGTCCTGTGGAACTCTCTTTGTCCTGTGGAACTCTCTATGTCCTGTGGAACTCTCTATCCTGTGGAACTCTCTTTGTCCTGTGGAACTCTCTATGTCCTGTGGAACTCTCTTTGTCTCTGAGCTTCACCTGAGATCTGCCTTCATCCTGTGGAACTCTCTATGTCTTTTTCTCCATCATCATCTTCCTCAGTTTCCTCCTTCTATCCTTCTCTTTGTCCCTCCCTCTGCTGCTATTCCTCTTTCTTTCCTTCTTGCACCGCAGAGGTGGACACAAATACATCAAAAACTATTTTGTTACAAACTACAAATACTGGCTCATAAAATGTAACAAAATAAAATACAAAATACTGATGTGAAAAATGTATCTAATTAAAATACAAGTAATTAGTCATTAGATACAAATACAAAAATATCCACACAATAATCATGGTATAGCCTACCAACTTTTTAAAAAGAAACTACAAGGCATATTATTGAAAAGGTATCCCCAAGAGACAAGAAATACTATTTTCTGATTGGCTGGCAGAGGGCTATTAATTCTGTACATTGGGGCTCCTATGAAGTAGATCTTGTAAAAACAATGCAAACAGCATCCCATATTGATGATTGAACTGAAAAGAAGCAAACTTCGCAACAGTAGAATCAACTGTAACATACAGTGTTTCTTAACTGGTGGGTCGGGACCCAAAAGTGGGTCGCGGAACCGTTCTGGGTGGGTCGCACAGCTTGTGATTAAAAATAAATAAAAAAATCAGCAATTTAAAATGTTACCTTATCAGATCTAATGTTGGACCTTTATTTTGATAAACTTTATTCATAGCCTACATATCAGTCATTGCCATGGACATAGACAATGTTAGACATAATTTTAGTGGTAAACGCAAGTAGGCTGCTATTCTGTATATTTGAAGTAGCCTACAGTAGGCTTGGGTATGGATTCACTTCAACTGAGGACAAAATAGGACAGAAACCCCATTGTGTGGTGTGCAGTAGATGGCTGGCACATGAGAGCATGAAACCATCAAAACTAAAATGCCACATGGAAACAAGGCACCCCTGTCAAAGTCAAACCTGTCGAGTACTTTGAAAGGTGACATCAAGAGTTGAAGACTTCACAAATGTAGGCTAATGCCAAACAAGTAGGCCTACAGGCACTTTGTTTGTCTTACCATGTCGCTCACCATATCCATTGGCTTGAACGCTAAAATATATATATATATGGGTTGCGACTTTATGAACATGGGAAATTGTGGGTCCCAAAGTCAGACCACATAAGAACCACTGGCATGGCATACTACCCACCATCATTTCCGTAACCAATGAATGTAGAATGACTAATTTAACAGGTCGGCCTCTTTTTAAACTGAACTGCATTTCCCTTTTTGTGCTATAAATGCCTATTGCCTACATAAATGACTGGCAACATGGGGGACAAACAGAATAACATCCTGCAAGGTGTCCCGATATACAGAACTAATGAACTTGGTGGAGGAAACTCTTTCTGCATCAGGGAGGTCTTTGCATCTCCTCCATTTCTGCAGACCTCGGCGGATCACTGGCATATATCCTCATGTCAAATCCATTAAGTGGTTTTAATACTGTTCTGTAGTGAGAATGTACATCAGGTATTAGGTACTCAAGGTCTTGGGGTCAAAGGTCATGGTCATATGGGGTCCATGTCCTAATGTTCTCCCCCAGTATCTTATCAGTGTCGTTTTCACATTTTAGTCTTGACTTGACACACCTGACAATTCAAGCTCCTGAAGTTAGTTACTTTTTATTTTTATTTTTTTTAACTTTCAATGTTCTAAGGGGATGATGAAACAGAAAAGACAGATATAAAGCTTTTAACTTGTCTACAGGGTGACATTAAATTGGCAGCGCACAAAACATTGAGTTTACATGTTGACCATTTTGGCTCCCTCAGTTGACTTTTCTATTCATTTTTCCAGCTTCAGACATGTCCAGAGGGGATCGTAACAGAGAAAAGTTGTATCTAACACTTACGTTGGTCACAATGTGGCAAACTACTGCAAGAATAAGGAAAAATGGGTTTATATTTTACGCTGTCCTTCCAAAAGGGTAATGAAATTAGTATTTGTATGGATAAATCGCTACTTAGGTCAACTTCAGAGCTGAATATAGGGAATTGCCCAAGGGATATCATCATAAGGGTTC
The DNA here is from genome assembly GCF_018492685.1 of Alosa sapidissima. Classification (NCBI taxonomy): domain Eukaryota; kingdom Metazoa; phylum Chordata; class Actinopteri; order Clupeiformes; family Clupeidae; genus Alosa; species Alosa sapidissima. Next base: position 41,288,923 of record NC_055959.1, on the reverse strand, counting down.
ACCATGATTCTGGCATTTGGCTCCCAGACTATTTTATATGTTTAACTGAGTGGTGAAATGTTGGCTCATTAGAGAAAAAATGACACATTTTCACATTTGAAATACTGTAAATACAATCCCTCAAACCATTTTGTTACAAACTACATTAGATTTGTTCCAATCCTGCAAAATACAAATTACAAAATACGCTAAAGTAATTAAATACGTATTTAAAATACATATAATTAAAATACTGCCCATGTATGTTGCACCATCACTTCCTGTTTGTCCCAACTGAGCTGAGATGTGAGATGGTGTTAACATCTACTGACTGTATGTTTGCCGTGACTATCTTGAACATTAGATGGCGCTAGTGGCCCGGCTACGCTCCCGACTGATGTGAAGTCGCCTCAGACCAGCAAACAGCTCTTGAGAAGCAGGTCCCGACACGGACACACTCATAGTAATGCTTTGATGTTAGCGTGGTTTGTCAGTGTATAGTTACCTACACATACAGCATTTTAACACAGATTGCCTTCTCTGACAACATTCAAATCGCTTTCTGGTTTCTTGAGAGCTTGACTTTTACTTTCCCTAACAAAGTGCGCTGCACCTCACCATTGGCTCAATACTGTTTCATTGGTTGACACACGAGGATGGGTGGGGCAAAAGGCGAGACACGGAGCTCCAGGAGTGCGCGCTTTCACAGTTGCGCGAGAGCGTCAGTACAGGCGGTTGTGTCTGACAGAGCGAGCATACAGGTGCACCTACGGATCGCACGGGCGCAACACAGGGCGCCGACGAGGGACCAGGAGGCAAATCTGAATCTTTGGACTGCAGAGATGGACGTGGAAATGGGAGCCAAAGACAATCGCTGTAAGATCGTGGTGGTCGGAGACACACAGTGCGGGAAGACCGCACTCCTGCACGTGTTCGCCAAAGAATCCTACCCCGAGGTGAGCGCGAGAAATCGCCCTTTACACACATGACCGCGAAAGTCGGGATGCCGGTGATGTTATGTCAGTCAGACAAGAGAGTGTTGATGATGACCATAGTTTACTTCAGTCATGCTGCTTGACAGAGCGCACCTCCTCGCGAGACCACGCCAGATGTGTCACCTGGCCACTCGTGCGCTTAACACGCGGGTGTTTGGAAAGGCGAGGTCGCGCTATCACGCGAACAGATGTGCTGAGCGTGAGAAATCTCTCTCTCGCGCTTTCTCTCTTTCTCGGTGTGTGTGAGGAAGAGACTCTCCGAGGAGTTCAGGCGACCCCTGACGATTAGTGAAATACTTTTAAACACTCATTTGTCAAATGTGAAAACTAATTAAATAAGGGAGTGCATAGGTTATCGTTATAGTTAGTGAGAGAGTGAGTGAGTACACAGGCTATAGGCTATGCAGTAGGCATATGCTGTAGGCCATCATGGCTATAGTTAGTGACAGAGTGAGTGAGTGAGTTCGGTATACATTAATCAATCATTCGTCATCAGGATTGGACGTGATACTGAATGTTGAGGAATATGAGGAACATTTATGATGCAGTGCGCAGCTCTCTTATTATTACTATCATTATGATGATGATGATGATTTCACTTATTGACAGGTGAACTGGTGGGCTGGGCTCCCAGAGGGGAAGGAGTGGTTATTATTATTATTATTGTTATTATTAATAATAATATTAATATTAATATGTATTATTAATATGTATTATTATGAAGGAGCGGTTATTATAATTATTATGTATTATTATTATTATTATTAATATGTATTATTATGAAGGAGTGGTTATATCAAGGACAGAATTAGGCTGGAGTGTCCAGATTCGTCCCATTCATAGCCATAGATAGCCTACACGTGACTTGGGGTGAAATGATATATGACAACCTAAACCCTGTGAATGATATATGGTATAACCTGAACCCTGTGAATGATATATGGTAACCTAAACCCTGTGAATGATATATGGTATAACCTAAACCCTGTGAATGATATATGACAACCTAAACCCTGTGAATGATATATGGTATAACCTGAACCCTGTGAATGATATATGGTATAACTTGAACCCTGTGAATGATATATGGTAACCTAAACCTTGTGAATGATATATGGTATAACCTAAACCCTGTGAATGATATATGGTATTACCGGCACCCTATCTCTGTGAATGATATATGGTCATATGGTATAACCGGCACTCTAACCTTGTGATATGTTCTGGTTTCATTCTCACTGGCACTCAATTATTTCAACGACGTCTCTTATTTCAGAATTATGTTCCAACTGTGTTTGAAAACTATACAGCAAGCTTCGAGTTCGACAAGCAGAGAATTGAGCTGAACATGTGGGACACATCGGGTAAGTGTGTGTGTGTGTGTGTGTTAGGGCTGTGTATTGGCAAGGATCCCATGATATGATACGCATCACAATATATGGGCCACCAAGATCATTTCTCCCTCACCAACGCACCTCCCTCATATTACTGGCGTATCCAGACTCAATGTGTGTGTGTGTATATGTCTGTGTGCATATTAGGGATGTCGATGCAGCAATAGCGGTGGTAGCTGAGAGTAGAAGCTATCAGGCAAGTGTTATTTTACTAAACCTCTGGTGTACTTACAAACTTTCTAATGCCTCGTTTTCCAAGTAAAGGTCATAGTTGTACTACTGTAGAAGTTTCGTACCATTCAGCGCATTATTAGTGGGGTAATTTACGAGCTAAAAGTTGGTTCCATTACGAATGCAAAACGTCAATAGTTTCTGACAGCGCTACTCAACCAGGGTTCGACCAAGGGAAAAAAGGTGTTTGGCTCGGGGTCATGATGCAAAGGACCCTTGGGTGAAATTACTCCAGAGCGGAGCTCAGCCCTATCTAGAGCCGTCTTGTGCTGGTGTGTTTGCACTTTACCGCGCTGGTCGGGGAAACAAATAAGCAAACCCGTTAGTGGGACGAGTACATAAGTAGGCCTAGTTCTAAGTTGTGTTTTAGTATTATATTTGCATTACGTTAGCTTGGGTTTTGTAGTACTACCTAGAAATATGCTAACCATTCGTGCTTCAGTTCCAGACAGGTCATCATAATAAGTTATTAAAACCTTCGGGGCTAACCCCTTTCATTTCTGCTGCAGCAGGTTGTGTGCAACAGAGTAGACGTTGCCGTTTATGAGCGTTTAGTCCTAAATTAAAACGATTTATACTCTCTAGCCACCCACTCGCAATTCACTGACGTCAGGTTCACTTAAAGGAGCCACACATACTGTAGGGCTAGGCTACTGTTATGTTGTTGACTGCCGCACTATTGAGGACTATTATG